>NW_005054543.1:783058-808058 GCF_000277835.1 Geospiza fortis | reverse complement strand
AATAGAAATGCTTTTTACAAATAAAATTTACAGGCCTGTGGCTTTCTTTTTTTTATTATTATTAAATTTATCTCTCAAGAAACATCAAGTATTGTCACTCATTTTATTTTATTTTTTTTTTATTTTAAACCCTGTAGCTTTAGAAACAGATCTCTAAATCTTTTTTACATTAATCCTTTCCAAAAAAACAAGAACTTAAAAAAAATGAAATATAAAGACGACCAGTGTAAAATCAGACTAATATATAACAATACGTTGATTTGAACCGAAAAAAAAAATCAGATCTTCTCAAAAAACAAGTTGATGTAGTGGAAAGACTTATTTCAATTTTTGTTGCAAAATAAGTGCTTCAACTGGCATGAGGCCATTTTGTTTAACCTATAAACTGCTGGTGCCACCCTGGTAAAATACGATCCATCCATAGAAAACAACTTTTATTGTGTGCTAATGGCACCAGGGTTCACAGAGTTAAATTGCACATCTTTTTTTTGTGTCTGTGTGTGTGTGCTGTTTGGAATTTCAAGACGTTTATTTTTGTTTCAAAAAGGAGATAAATTATGCTGCAAAACAAAATACAGTAACACAACTCAGTAATTACTTGGCAAGGAAATGGGAGCCAAGTGCAGTAAGGACAAGTGGGGAGATGGAAGTGGTAACTGTAAAAATAACTGTCCCTTGGTGAAGGTTGGCTCTATGTTCTTTCTTAACCCCCCTGCAGAGGACAGGTTTGCTCATGGGACTTACCCTAAGAAAGCTAAAATAAGAGCAGTAAGCATCTGGGGTTAAGATCAGTAAGGTTTGCTGTCATTTTTGGAGCGTTTCAGCTGAACCTTCAAGCGTTTCATGCCAATCTGAAAGCCGTTCATAGCCTGGATAGCAGCTTGTGCAGAGACCGGATTGTCATAGCTAACAAAACCTGTGAGACACAGAACACAGGCGGGAGAGAAAGTCAGCTCAGGGTTACAACAAATGTCAGGAGGCACTTTGTTAGAATTTTATGATTGCTATTTATTTGACACATTCACCTGGCTTTCAATTAGTTCTTTGATCACATTTCATATCCCATTTCCTCTCCTGTTTCCTTTTGCCTTCCTCTTTACCTACATAATATTTCTTTACTAGCTGGGATGCAGTTGGCCAATTTTGGTGCAATGCAGTTTCCATTTTGTTATTTATATACCTACCTTAGAGACTGAAGATATTTATTACTGTAACACTTTTCAGTGTAGTATCTACATACCTCCCGGTCTATTAGGAAGTGCTATTTAGGCCAGTCTGGAAAAGGGAAGCTGAAACAGCAAGCCTGGTTGCAGAACCAACTCCCAAACTGCCTAAACCCACTGGCCCACCTGGGTGGGAGTTAATGTGTGCTATGGAGCTCTCATCTCCTTGGGCTCGGCCTAGGACAGTTGCAATATTAATGTTTTGTAATTTTACAGCTCCTTCCAGTTCAAGATCTCAGGATACCTTAATGTTAGTTAATTCAGTCTCTTGGTCCCCAAAGGGGCACAAAAACATCGGAATTAAGCAGCATCATAAAGACAATGGTAGGGTTTGATGAGAACTCCAAGATCTGCTCCTCGCATGTGAGCACTAACTAGGAGGATAATGCTTGCTTGGGTAATTCAGAATGGCTGGCCTGGCTCAGATTTCTTTTCCCTGGGAGACTGAAAATGTTCTGTTCATAATATATTCAAATCTCCCTGATTCTGGAAGCTCAAAGTTCATTTTCATATCTGGGCCTCCCACTTGTAATTGCAAAGCTCACCTAACTGCTGCTCTGCCTCAGCTTGGGCTAATTATTACTGCACTCAGCCTGCTGCTGTGCATCTGCTGTGAAATGCTCCCTCTTCTTTCCACTTGAATTTGCCTTAAGATATATCCCTTCATTCCCCTAAAGCATGGATGCCACACTTTGTCTTCAGTCCTAACACACAGGCTTTTCAGGGCCTCTCTTTCCTCAACCAGCTTCATTCATTTGTGCTTAGTGTCTGTGTACATCTTGGTTTCATAACCTCTTTTTACCTCTACTTTAACCTATCCTTTTATGGCTCTTGCACTGCTGCCCTCTTCCAGTTGCAGAGTCAAAGTGTTATTATGCTTTCCCCACTGCATAAAATCTTCCCCCCTTATCAAAGTATCCTTGTCCAGCTGTTCTCCTTCATAGCTCATCCCTGTGGCTTCACCTTAAATCAGCTTCACCAAACTATTTAAGTTAAGACTCTTGTCTGACAACTCAGGCTAACTTCTGTTCGTTCCACTCAAAACCACCTCTCATTTAAACCTCTGCCAACCTTCTACTGGCCAAAACCAATATGCCATATTGTCCTGTGGTTGATTATTTGTTACCTTCTTAAGGGATAATAAATGTTCCTCCATGCCTTCCTTGGTTTTAGTAACTCTTGCCACTTCCTCACTTTCTCCCTGAGATCATTCCCTCCTAAAATTTTTGCCAAATCATGAGGAGCTTCATCACTCTCTTCCTTTCTTCCTTTCCCCTATTTCGTTCTAGGAGATCTTGTCTGTTCACACGACTCCAGTCATTATCTTGGCTCTACATCCTGTGTCTCCCTCCATCAGCTCTAGGATTGCCTCAGGGATAGCAAAGGGAACTGGCATGAGTTGGGGGGCAGCTGTAGCACTGTCCAGGCAGATGCTCCACAGCTGAGGTGTAGCTACTCCTACCTACCTTCACAATTCAGCATTTCCCTCTACAGCTTTCCTCCTTCACTTTATTCTCTTGAGTGCATATTACTGCTATGAACTTACCATCACTCTAGTTCCTTTCCTTCATACCTAGTTTTATCCACCTGGAATGTAAGCAAGTGATCTAAACTAGTTACTTGGCATCTGTGGATGGTGAATGAAGAGAAGGAAGCTCCTGGCATCAGCCCCTATCATTCAGTTCTTATTCAGATTCACAATTTGTCTCTCTATATAGAATGCAATACCTGGATTAGCTTGTTATGCTCTCATCTTCTTCCTTATTGAGAACCTTCATTTATAAATCTTACTGAGGAATCTAGAATTCCTTCCCTTTATTTGTATTTTTCTGATTGCACCCATTCATCATTTTTTGTCTGAATTTTAAACCACAGGTTACATGAAGTTGGAATGATGTTTCTTATTAATTCTCAAAGACCCTGTCATGACAATTCTGATTTTTGTTTTAGATCTTTGAGTTGCTCTATAATCAGGATAAATAATTTTCATCATTCAAGTAACAATTTTGCTATAAGGCTGACTGCATTTCTGCATTGATGTAACTGAGTTCCCTCTCCTCTGCCTTACTTACATATCTCATTTTTCTTATTGTAACATTTATGAAAGGCAAGAGATAAGCTGGAATAGTGAGACCTTTGTCTGCTGAATCACTTAAATCCATGGAGCATGTGAGAACTCATGGAAGAGCACTTCCAGGTGTAAACACACTGTTCTGTCATACCCATCACCATTTAATCCTTTGAGCATTTGTTTGGGTTGGACAAGAAAAGAAAATATGTCTAAGTCCTTTTTCTGTACAGAAAAGAAATTTTTCATTTTGTGAAGCAGTTTTACATAAAGATTCATCACTGTCTATCACTTACTCAGAATAAACCTTCCAATTTCTGCCAGACAGACTTGGACAGTCTTTACACCTTTTGGATGTTCAACCTGTTCCCATCTGTAATTTGACTTCCTCCTCCTTTGGGCAGGAGATTTCCAACTCCAGAGTAGGAAGCCCTAAGCATGTGCAAATTATTACAATTACAATTACTATTGCTAGGGGCAAATGACCAAACCAAACCAATAAATAAAAAACCCAAACCCAAACTGTACCAAGTGCAATGACCATAAATGATTCAGCAGAGAAATGGGTTCTTCAGCAGCATTATTGTCATAGTTTTTGGGTGGGAGGTCAGAAAAGAAAAAAACCCCAGCTTTTTGAAACAAAGACAGGACCAAAGTAAAAATTAGACAATTCTTGCTAATAAAGCTGAGGAGGTGCATGCAGACTATGCCAGTACATTAAGCTAGCAGAACTAATTCTGGCATTGCCTGTGATTTGCAGCATCACCAAATAGTCACCCACTAATCAAAAAACTCAGCTTCATCTGCCACTTCTACTTTTTGTTTTCAAAGCAGAGCTCCTTCCCTGGTGGCAGAGTATCTGGGAAGGAAGACTGAGAAATGGAAATATCAGTGAAAGCTTCCTAAAACCAAAAAGAGAGAGGATTCCTCCATCCATTGGGTGTTGACACCTGCATCTTCCCTTAAAGAAGATAATTTTGGTGATCACTAAGTTAGGCATTTGTGTCCCACAAACCCAGGCAAATGTGTAAGAAGGTAATCAAAGAGTAAAAGAAAATGCACAAAAAGCAAGTGTGGGAAATGATCTGATGAATTGAGCCACCTGCCCAAACTGATTTACATTCTTTCAGCAGTCACCACAATTGCTGCATTTTGATTAACATAGCTTGATTTGTCTTTTCATCAAGATTCCTGGAGACCTCAACAACGATTTTGTAACCCCCAACATACTAACAGAACTGGCTCCAGATCAATGGGGAGTCCATTTCAATTCCACTTTTCAAACTTGCAAGAGCCTCAGGGACTGCTTTAACCCATTGCAGACACAGGCTGGGCTATGCTGGTCTAGATTTGAATAATTTTTTGTAAAGTCTAAACAGGTGAATGCTTCAAAAATGAACTGAAAGACTGTGGGAAAATGCAGAAAGAATGTCACAATATTTCTGTGAACTGAATCAACTTTCCAAATGTACTGTCCATTTGTCACAGATAGAGGTGCATTCCTCTACTCTGGGAAGGAATTGCCACTTTAAAGAAAATTCCAGTATTTTATATCAACTTTTACAAAACTCATGTTTCAGAGATTCCTTCCTCCTCCTAAATCCTCACTGTGTCTTGTATAAGACCATAATTATTAGACCAATGCTCCAAAAGTTTACCACACACTGACATTCTCTGCTCCACTCCATCAAAGCACTGAACTGGTGCATCTCTGCTATTCCAAAGACATCAGCCCTCCTAATCAACCCTAAAACTATTTTTATACCAACACATCATCTCCTCCTCTGCTGTGATCTAATTTTCTGACAGCTCAAAGTATTCTCTGGGAAACTTGACACTCATCTTGTGAGGCTCTCTTCATCCCTGCCCTAAGGTGAGGGAGATGCCACCTTCCATAACACGCTGGAACCCACCCACAACAGCTAGAACTGCATAGCCAGACATCAACTGTCTGCAGAATATTCTGAACTACATGTACACACCATTCAGTCACTAATTGCAAAATCTTGTACTTAATTCAGAAGAAAGAAATTCCTGTAATGTAGAAGCAATGGGTTAAACATAGAGCTTTTTTAAATGGCTCAGCTATACAATAGAGAATAATTAGATATCCATAATAAGGCAATTTAATAGTATACTAAATGACATTCCCCCACATAGGGTGTAATTAGTTTCATGTACTTGACACATTCATGCGAGATGTCAGACTGGAAGATTATTATTGTTTTTTTTTCATATCCAATTTTTAGTTAGAAGTAGTTTGTCTTTGCATCTTCCTGCTCATTTGAGGATTAACAGTCTATTATTTTTGGAATGATTTTCCAGTATGACATTTCTCACACTGCTGTTAATTTTCTTTCCTGGCCCCTTTTCAGTATAGTGCATGCGGCTTTTACTGTTGGATTTATTAAATTTGACATACCAAAGCACTTGCTCAAATTGGTCTGTTTGTCAATGAAGACTTTAGCAGAGATAACATTTCCAAAAGGCATGAACATCTGCAGAATGTCCTGGTCTCCAAACTCCTGGGGGAGGTGGTAAATAAAGAGGTTTGCCCCTTCTGGACCTTTAGGGAAATAAAATAAATAAAAAAAAGAAGTATGAAAACAGCTGTTACAAGTGCTACATTTAATCTGTTTTTCCATAATACTTACTGAAGCTGGTGGTCAGAAAGCATTTCACTTTCTAACTCTGAAGGAACAAAAGCAAGTGGATCATCAAAACAACACAGCTGAAATGCAGCTCTTGACAGCATCCCATCTTGAGAAGTGTTTACTTTGAAAAGTGTTTATTTCATAACTCTACTACAGAAGTAGTTAAATTCATCCTCTTTCTTCAATTTACATAAGTGTCTTTCAGTGTAATTAAGGTTAGGAAAACAGATACAGAATGTACTGGCTCTCAAAAGGCCCCAAGAACTACACAAGGAGTCCTCTGCTGCTTCCAACACCTGCATGGGTTTGTCAGTTTAATTCCAGTTGCAGGAACTTATGGAAATGGAAGCAGGTGAGCTCAGATTTGAGTACCACAGATTTAAACTCAAAGGGCAAGAAAATGGTGCAGATGGAAATAAAAACAGTAAGAAGAAGCACACCTTGTGACTTTCTTAAAAGTCAGTGAAGTCAGTGACAAAAAGACATTCAGAATTAAATTTGTACTGACTAGTTTCAAAATTAGCTTTTTTTTTTTTTTAATATAAATCCCCCATACAAAGATCTGTCTCCTGGAAGAAGCTTTGTAAAGCAAGTCTTTTAAAGAAGTTCAGAATTAAGTACTTGGGTTGCAGTAAAGTGGCTTTAGACTTAGTTCAGTTTGCAAACAAAGGTGTAAACTCAAAGGTGCTTTGAATATTTTCCTTACAGACAAGTTTTGAGATATGTATTATTTAAGGTGTAGGTTAAAACATCCATCCTAGTACTGATAGGCAATTTTATTCCTCTAGCTCAATGGCAGCACACTGGAAATGAACAATGGAAGAGTGTGATACGTGATGGAGCCAGATGTGGCCTCCATGCAGGCACCAGCAGTGTAAGTGGTATACAAAAGGAACAAACATTTCTGCTAAAACCACACCTAGAATAGCCTGATTACATATTCCCTAGCTTAATGGAACCTAAATGTGCCTCAGATGTGATGTCCTTGGTTTTCTAGAGAGGAAGAGGAAAGTGCTCATGAGATTTACAGTTAGTTCTGCAACAGAACCACAGAGCCTCCCCTCTCCCACACAGAATCGGGCTGGCTGCTCTCTCTCAGCCTGAAGGAAAAGGTAACAAAGTTTGCCCAAAAGAAGGAGATAAATGAATTAGATTAAAAAAATACTCTAGGGAGGCAGGAAAAATAAAAAAAGAAATAAACTTGTCACTTGGAACTTTTTTATTCTTGTCACAAGTAAACTATCATTCCTGGCAAATAATGTTCTTTAAAATAGTAGGGAAAAAAATTGCTAAATAATATTTAATAGCATATGCATGAAGCAGTTCAGCATTTAATATTTTTATAGCATTTTTCTCTGGTACTTGTTTATCCTCAACCACTCCAGACTCTTCCATCAGAAATCATGGTAAGAGACAAAACCTTGTTAGTATTCAGTACTGGAATTCACTCACTTGAACTTAACTACCTATTAACAGATACAAGACATATAACAAAAATACTGTGTTTTAAAAAGGATGCTGGCGATTCATAAAAATAAAAAATAAATCTAAGTTGATTTGAATGTTTCTAAACAGAGAAAAATTAAAATAGCTAGAAAAAAAATCAAGCTGTCCTTCACTATGTATCTTGCAATGACACCAAATAAACAATTTTTTTCTGGTGTCAAATAGTTTTTGTCACTGACCAAAGGGCCTGAGGTGAAGGATAAATGCAGAAAACAAAAAATATGGAAAAAAAGATTAAAAAAATCCCCTTTCATTTTAAATAATTCAAACTTTTAGCACCAAATGAAAGAAAAGACTTGAGAGAAAATGTACATTTTAACTCCAGTGTCCCTATACAATAACCAGCTGGGGGAATGCCAGATTTGTCCTCCTAGGAAACACATCCCATAGCAGTACAAAATACTATTTCAAAAGAGGATAAAAAAGATTTCTCTTGAGGATATTATACTAGGTTTATTTCCAAAGCTTATCCTTGGCAAGAGCAGTACTGACAATATAGATACAGTCTTAGAAAGCATGCAGTATTTTCCTGTCTTTGTAGAACTAGCTGGAAATTAGGACAGGAGAAAGCAATGAAAACAGAAACGACCCCCCTGAAAATGCCTGGGAAGCATGAAGGGGAACGGAAGAGGGGAAAAGGGTAGCCTCATTTTCCTAAACACCTTGTAATTAGTATTCATTTATTCTTAGCAATAACTTCCTGAGGTTTATTTGCTGTTGGTGTGGGGAGAGGGGCGCAATCATTCACTTAGCTGCTTCCTCACAAGACCCACAATTAAGCAAAG
The DNA here is from genome assembly GCF_000277835.1 of Geospiza fortis. NCBI lineage: Eukaryota > Metazoa > Chordata > Aves > Passeriformes > Thraupidae > Geospiza > Geospiza fortis. Next base: position 799,822 of record NW_005054543.1, on the reverse strand, counting down.
AACCACTCAAAGTGAAAACGGATCTTGTCATTAGCTCAAAACCTCAATCAGATTAACTCCACTATGGCAGAAAATGGAAACCAGAAGACAAAATTGCATCCACAGAGGGATGATTTTTGTTAGCGGTTTTTATACGGTAGGTGGTAAATGCTTTTATATAAGGATGGGTGGCAAAGCATAACTTGATGGCTGAAAAGCGAAGCACATTAGACATCAAAGAAGGTGACAGTGGCAAGCAGGAAGAAACTGGAGGAAGAAGAAATCACAAATTAGATGGCTTGAGGCCTTCCATGAAGCCTCCATGAGGAAACAGCCGCATGGCACGGCTCGGGCTGGGTCTGCTGGCGTGGGCACTTACTGTTGGAACTCAGTACATCCCTCTGGCTGTCCAGAGTTGCTGGGACCCCTGCCAGGGGGCTCAGAGACCCTGGCACACAGCCCAGAACACCTGTGGGTCTGATTATGACCCGTGGAGCAAATTACCAGCTTTGTATGAAGACCTGAAAGCCACAGAAGTTTAAGTGGTGTAATAATAAAATTATCACTAGGTGAAAAAGTAGATTTTGGGGTTTTTAGAATTGGGGTTTTGGGGACAAGATGGAGGGATTTGGGCATGTCCAGCCTTTCTTCTTCTTCTCTACCTCCATCTTCTGCTGTGATGTTGGCACTTTGGGATTGGTTTAGAGTAGAACCTCACTGTCTAACATAGGTGATAGGTATCAGAAAATAATTGTAAATAAATGTAGTTTGTAGTACAAAGAGATAACACCACCCGGAGGGCAGTCAGAGTGCCTCTATCTGTCCTGCTGAGTGGACCTCGGCTGGACAGGAGAAAAAGTTTTATAGGTAATAATCAATAAACAACTCTGAGACCGAGAACTGAAGAACTCCGACTCATTCTTTGAATGCACGGGCTGAAACAGAGACTTTTCACATGTCTCGGGGCTGCAATAAACTGCAGCCTCCCGACCTTACCTCCCTTCTGGCTGCCCGCGGCGCTCTGCTGCTGCAGCAGGCTCTGGCTGTAGAGGGTGGGCAGCGCGGCGGCCGCGTACTGCTGGATTCCTGAGTAGGCCTGGGTGAGCGCGTCCATGGTGCCGGCCGTGCCGTTCGTCAGGCCTGTGGCGCCGAGTCCTCCGTTCAGGGCCGCCATACCTGAGAGCATTTGAGCAACTTTACAAAAAACCCAACAATAGAGAAAAGAAATTGCACTTGTTCATTAGTGCTTTCCGAAAGTCGTTGGTATTATACGACACTGAGGACGACAGCAGTGCATGCAGCTTGGCACGTCACCAAAAATGGGACTGAGGACAAAGAAGCATGACTTTGGCATCAGGGTCACTTCAGCACAAGGGTTGCACAGTCAAATGGACTCGCATGCAGCCTGCTACTGGCAAGTACTACAGCTCCGTGCTCCTGAGAGCCTCTCTGCTCGTCCTCCTTGACACCCGTGCTTCTGCTGTGGGTGTCTGAGGCTGGCAGTGTGGGACCTGTTTGACCTGTGTCCTTGTCTGTGGAAAAAGCAGTCTGTGAGGAAACCTGCTCTCTCTGACCAGGGTCTTCAGAAACAGCCATGACAATACCAGATCAGAAGTGTTTTGCTTAAACAGAGTAAGCAGAGAACCCTAATTGTCGCCCTGATTTTTGAGATTTTCTAAGCCTTCTGATGTTTACATTCTTGTAACGAACTTTCTCATACACTTTCTGTAAATAACTTATTGTTTTGCATTCTTTTATGGAGGAGGAGAAATCTGATGGTCTGTTGATTCATCCAGTGTCATTGGAGAGATGGCACTTTCATCCTCCAATCCACTGTCACTTTTGGAAATCTATAAATGTTGGAGTCAGAAAATAAACTTCCCTTTTTTGCCTTGAGAACAGCACTGTGTGCGCGTCGTGTTATTTCGTGTCCTATAGTGATACCTAATTAACTGCATTTAAAACAGACCTTTTTCACCTAAATGCTTCTATTATAACCCTCTGCACAATTACAGGCTTTGTCTCTTGGGCTTGTGGTAGAAAGATGGACTGTGATGCTTTTTGCTTCCACCTTCTTCCTCTAGTTACTCCAGCCACTCCACAAGAGATGAGCAGCAGCACACCCAGAGTGACTAAAAATACTTCACCCAGACTAGGCACCTTTCATGAAGAAACAAAAGCATTTATTTCTAGCAATGTTTTTCTTCACAAGGGAAGCCAAGTCACTTTTTTTTAACTTACAGCAATTCTCCATCCTGATAAGTAACAGAGTAATTTAACTGGGATGGCTGCTAAAGAGGAAATTTCAGATGGGATTGCTAGCTGTGCAGAAAATGACATCCCTCATCCGTGCAAACAGTGTGGGCTGCATAAGGAGTTGTACTACTCTGATTTGATGGTGGACAAACTCCTGAGCTACAGCTTCCCTCCTCTGCTTCTATTGCTCAGCATGACTCCAAAATGAGTTATGTTGAAGTTAACAGTGCTAGCATGTCTTTCAGAAATTCCAGAAAAAGTGAATTTGCTGTTGGAAGTTGAAAGCATGGCAGGGTTCAGAGCTCTGCTCATCTTCCACACACCCAGCCAATGTCAGCCTGAGCAGTGAGAGCACATCAGGACTGAGAGTCAGAGCATGTTTTCTGCACAATTAGCCATCCCAGCTCCCCAGTTTCTAGGTAAACAGCTCACAAACAACTTAAAGGGCTTAAAAGGACCATAGATGTACAGAAGATCAGTCCCTAGAAAAATGGAGGGGGCGGGACCTAGAAACACCAGCAATCATTTCTTAGACAATGTCTAATGTTTTCATTGGTAAAATGGTGGGTGAAGATGTGACTGGTGGTGTCATATTAAGATCCCAAAGAGAGGAACAATAAAGAGAAGAAAAGGGCTTAATTTCAGAGCAATAATAAGGGTTGGTATGTAAATTGGGCAAAAGTGGGGAAATTAAGCAGAGGACACTTTATAGTAAATTAATAATTAAATCTATTAGACTGGGAAACAGTCTTCAAGGAAAATGGCAGAAACCTTATCACATGTGTAATTTAGATACAGGAAGAATACTGCAGGGAATTATCCAGCATTGACAGAGGAGGATAAAGATGCTGACCCCAGTATCCTTCTGCTTCTTATGTAGATTTGAAAAGCATATTCCTATGAGTCTCCAATAATCAGGACAATTGCTCAAGTGGCACCTTTTTGGCTCCACCAGACTCTGTGCCAATTAAGAGAATTGTACTGCATAAATTATACCTTTTGATCTTACTATAATTTGTGTGACTAAACACTTGACAGAGATGTGATATTCTTAGCCTTTCCTTAATAAAATGTCTCACTTTGAAGACTTCTCTTTCCCCTCCACCCCACTTCAGAGCATCACTGCACCCTGATGGGAGGTACTGGCTGCCACTGCTTTGAACAAAAACCCCTGTCAGAGCTCAACAGACCTGGGTATTTATTGTATAATGGTTCCAGTTATAAAACTGCATTGGGTTTGGGTGGTGTGGGGAGGATAAAGGGATGGTTTCTCTCAGAAGCTGCTGGAAGCCTCCTCTATGTCCTGCAGAGCCAATTCCAGATGGCTCCAAGATGGACCTGCCACTGGCCAAGGCCCATCAGTGACACCTCTGAGGTAACTTGGTAAAGGAGGAGAAAAAACCCTGTGCAATGGTAACTGCAGATGAGAAGAGAGGAGTGAGAATGTGTGAGAGAAACTGCTCTTCAAGGTTGACGGAGAAGGAGGGGCAGGAGCTGAGATTCCCCTGCAGCCCCTGGTGCAGCCCAGGGTGAGGCAGCTGCACCCTGCAGCACATGGGGCTCCATGGGGGAGCAGAGATCCACCTGCAGCTCAAGGAGGAGCCCAAACCAGAGCAGGTGGATGCCCAAAGAGGGCTGTGACCCCACAGGAAGGCAGTGCTCCTGGCAGGACCTGTGGAGAGAGGATTGCACTGGAGTAGGTTTGCTCTCAACACTTGTGACCCTGTGGGGGACCCAGTCTGGAACAGCTTGTTCCTGAAGGGAAATGCCATGGAACAGACCCACACTGGAGCAATTTGTGGAGTGCTGCAGCCTCTGGAAAGGGACCCACATTGAAGGAGCAGATGAGCAATGTGAGGAGTCCAACCCTGAGGAGGAAGGAGCTGCAGGAACAATCTGTGATGAACTGACTGCAACCCCCACTCCCTGTCCTCCTGCACCACTGGGGACAGTAGGTGGAGAATTCAGGAATAAAGTTAAACCTGGGAGGAAGGTAGGAGTGGGGTGAAGGTGTTTTTAAGATTTGGCTTCATTTCTCATTATTCTATTCTGAATTGATTGGTAATAAATTAAACTAATTTCCCCATGTCAGGAGTGTTCTGCCTGTGATGGTAGCTGGTAAGTGATCTCTCCCTGCTCTTATCTCAACTCACAAACCTTTTGATATATTTTCCCTCCCCTATCCAGTTCAGGAGTGGGAGTGATAGAGTGGCATTCAAAATATAATAATAATAATAATAATAATAATAATAATAATAATAATAATAATAATAATAATAATAATAATAATAATAAACACTATATTATATATTAAATATTACTACTATTAGTAATTTGATCCTGAGGTTGACTGTTGCCTGCTCTGCTGTTCTGTACTTAGGTTTGTGTCACTGCTTGCATAGACTGGTTAAACTAAAGGCTCCTGATAAAGCAGCTTGTATCTCTCTTTTTATTAGAGCGTTGAAATAACTTGATAACAGAGGTAGCATTAGGATACCACATTATCTTTGGTGAGTCATTGGCCTATTAGATAAACATGCTCTGTGTTGCAGTGGGCAGCATCCTCCCCCTCCTTTCCCCTGGAATCAATAGCACTTCCCACCCAGCGGCTCCAGATCAGCCATCAGCCAGACAACCCAGCCCACAGCTCCTGGGAAGGGCACAGCTACTGTGCCACAGCCCACGTGTGGCATACACCTCCCTCCTGAGCAAAGCACAGCTGCAGAAAGCACCCAACACTTTCTGTTCTTACACTTTTATGAAATCTGCAAGGCCCAGCTGCTGTTACGCATCTCTGCCATCTCTTTATTATCTCTACCAATGCACCTCAGTCACACACTGAACTCTGGTCCCTTCCTCCCTTCTGTGAAATAACCTTTTGGAGCCTCTCATCTATGGCCTTCTACTTTTCTGAGTTTCTCTACATAATACAAAAGCAACAAAGCTTGGCAAGTCCAAAGGTCTCTCAAAGTGCTTTTCAAGCACCTTCAAATCTGTCATGAATAGTTTTATCTCTGTTTTACAGATGTAAATAAGGGGGCAAAAAGGCTAAGTGACTGCCCTGGGGTGCCACACACATACTGTGCCATGGCTGTCCCAGTATTCTAAAAGTATGGTCTTCTTTCTTAATTGCAAATAATCACTTCCTCCCTCTTTAGTAATTTTTCCTCATAATTCATAATTCTTTTTGGTACTTAGAATTCTTAAATTTACATGCTCAAAGCAGGCAGTCTAGTGTTTTGCCATTTAAAGCTTTAGGTGCTTCAAGAATAACTGAGGAAGGACTAAATCCCCACACTTAGGTAGAACTGCTGCCAAAACCTTGGAGACACCTAAACTTACCATACTGCACTTTATTTAAGGCCTCCAGACATCTGGTTAAAATGCTTCTCTCTGCAATGACTGCACTATCAATTTCCATAGCACAGCTTCTTTTCACAGACCCAGACAGGACTGAGAAAACAGATAAAAGTCTTCTAGTGAGCTCAGTGTGGAAGACATTCTCCATGTGATTCTCATGGGCAGGGCAGGACTTGGCTTAGGCAGAAGAACATCTCTTCACGCCTCTCTATAAATCAATGCCCAAGCCCAGTGCCACCTTCTGATTAATTTTTGGGTTAAGCTCTGCTTGATTTGTGCTTTGGATTTTCTAATTCCCCAGCTAGAAGTATGTCACTCAATTCCCAGTTTGCTGCACAGTTACTTAAGGAATGTCCATGGCCAGTGAGTATTTTTTATGGGCTTGCTTGAGCCATGTCAGTGTGGAGCATCAGACTTACTGAACATGAGGTTTCCCAAAGGCAATCAATCTCCCAGGTGGGTTTGAGTGTAAATGACTGAGTCAAACATGGTGATCAGGAAAAGCCCCAAATTGTCATTAAAATAGCCAGGGGAGGTTACTGTAATTTGAGCAATGCTTCACTATCATAATGAGTACCAGAAAGTGATAAATTCCCTTTTGAAGGAAAAGTGCCCTAATGCTGAGCTGTGTCATGAGGAAGCAGTTTCCCCTTTTTAGCTCTCTCTCAAGTATGTGTATACATAGACAGACATACCCACATACATTTGGTAAGCACCATACACATATCCATAAAAACATCCATGAAGAAGATTTGGGACTGCAGTCACTGTCAGTACAAGTCCATGGAAGCAATGGTGACTTACAACAAACTGAAATTTGGTACCAGGTTGTGAATACATCATTAATACTTCAAATGACACATGCAGATAAGTTTCCACACACATCACCTCAAAATACTTGCTGAGAAAATGTAAACTCTTTGCTTGCAGCCTAGCAAGGAGTGCTAAAAGGAGTGCAACAGAAGGGTTCCCACACATTGAGCTCACAGGATTCACTCCTGCTTGGCTTTGATGAAGGGGTACATTATGTTGGAGTGCTCCAGTGTGCCTGGGTTCTTAGTACTTGCTGAGGGGAAGGAGTGGGATGTCATATTTTGCTCTTGATATTGTGATTTTTTTATACACCAAATGAAGCACAATGACTGGTAATCAGAAAGGACATTGAATGGTTTCTTACTCATGACAGGGTAGCTCTCTTACTACAAGAGCTGAGGAGAGGAGAGGAGGTAAGTCAACCTTCTGTGCATGCCATTTCCAGTGGCTTGCTTTGACAGTAATGGAATAAGAAGAAAGGAAACTAACATCTGCCATTTTGGGACCTAATACTAAATTTTCTTAAGTTGTCCTTGAGTTGTATTTACAAAGAGGTTGTTGTGTGTGAAATGCACATGTCCTTGCCAGAAGCAAGTCCTGTTTTACACGAGACCCCATGCAACCATTCAACATTGCTACATGGACATCCATCAGCCCCCTTCCTTCCCAGCTCCCAACAATGCCAACCAGAGATCACAGAACAAAAAGATTGGGTGAGCAGCCAAGTAACAGTGACAGAAAGGACATCATGCAGAGCATCAGAGTGAGCAAGAGATACTGAGGAGGACATCCATTCCTGAGGGTACATTATGACGGGTCATGGACTGGCAATGACCAAATAGATTCCTTGCATTGCAAAAGGAAATGCAAGGAGCAACAGCAGCTAAAGAAAAAAAAGAGGGAGGGGGAAAAATGCAGCTGGGCAAATCTCTTCTGTTACAGGCAAAGGTGAAGTCATCATAGCAGAAACAATAATAAAAAAAAATCCTCCTTCTTCAAGAAAATCTTGATCAGGGCTAAGAACAAAGAAGAATGTTCTAACAACTACTGGCATCTTCTTAGCTGGAGATGCCAGGGTTTGTTAAGATGTCATGGGATAGGTGTGTGTGCTCTGGCATTTCAGGTGCTCTCCCATCCTTGCCAATTAAAAGCCAAAGACTTGCCCTCATTTCCCTCATTTTTAAAGCATGTTGCTCTCAAGTCAATTAGATAATTCTTAGATGTTTTAAAGGACTGCCTCTGTGGAATTACATTTCTCAGTGAGGTTTTGTACATTGGGTGATACACCTGTTGTCAGACTCCCTCAATGAAAAAGGAGCCTCCCCTACAACCTTGACAACCCAAATCCCCAGTGACAATTCTTTTACCTTCCACACTTAGTGCAAGAAGAGGAGTCTTTATGCAGGGACACAAGGAAATTCACTTTGCAGAACAAACTGTGTGAAACTAAAAGACTCCAGAGAACTGCATATGTAGTAGTAGTAGTATGGAACTGAATCAACTTGACCCCCTCATTTGGTGTAGAGATTAAAAATCATATTATCACTTTGCAATTGATAGTTTTTGTGGCATGATTATTGGGGAAGGCTGTCCACCACAGCAATAAATACTCACTGTTTACGGTACCTGCTAGTGCATTAATATTATTCAGTCCAACAGTGGCTCCAGCCAGTCCTTGGAGAGTACCCAGAGAAGTCAAAGAATTCATGGCCGCACCAGCTGTGGAATTAGCAGTTGATGCAGCCACTGAAAGGAAAAAAAAGCAAAGTAAAATTAAGGCAATTAACTTTGCTTATTTTATTTGATCACAGAGCAGCTTACAATCACACACAGGAGCACAACAGGGCTACTTGCAAGGAGAAGGAAAAAAGAAAATGAGATCAACAAGACCAATCTTGTTCAACACATTAACAGTGTGATTGTTCACGGAAAATGTTGATGAGCCTAGAACTGCAAATACTAGATCACAAAATTCAGTGCTATTATTTGCAAATATAATACCAAACCAGTATGTCTGGGATCAGACACTTTCTCAAAAGTTTGTCCATCAATCTAGCAACCCAGGTTGATCAGCTAACCAGGCTTTTGAGATTTTGCCACACACCTCAAAGTCCATCATTACACAAACAAGAATTTCTCAGTAATTTTGCCATACAACAGATTACTATTCTCGGCCCCAAATGTTCTAAGAGTAAGTTAAATTATTCTAAGTGAAGACACTATGCTCTAGGACACTGTATAAACTTCATTTAAAGTCCTGAAGATTAGAATAAGAAGAATGACCAGGTAAATACAAAATGTATTTTACTGCAGGCATTTATCCTGGCCTTTGTACATAGATAGTCATGTATATGCACCCCTATGATATTCTATATTATGATATTCTATGTATCCCAAAAAGCTCTGCCAGAGGGGAAAAGGTGGAAAAAAATGTCCTGGATGCTACAACGTCAAGGATATGATGAAGGTGGTGAGATGAATCCATCTAAATTATGTGTTTAGGGAGAGAAAGAGACTCACTTGTCATAGAAAGTAGTAAAAAGTCATCATTTGGGATAGGTTGGGTGAACTAGAAATACCTGTCTGTCTCACAGAAGTGCCTTGAATAACCAGTGCAGATTAAACACTTAACTCACAGCTAGGTAAAGGTATACCAGATGAATCACACTCATAAAAGCTGCAGAAGCAATTAAGTTTTTAGTGCATCTCCTGAGCCCTACTTTCATGTATCAGTCATAAAGAATTCTTTTTTTTTCTTTCTTTCTTTTTTTTTTCCTGTTATAACATCGCATTATCTTAGGAAAAGCAAATGTTTAAAGTAAGAGTTTAGTTGATGATGTACTGGAGGCACATCATGTCTACAACCAGGCTTTTTTTGCTCCTATTCACTACCTAGCTATGAAATAGTTAAGACCACTTTTATGTGATGCTTTTTTGGGCTGTCAAACACATCAGATTACTCAGTGAACCCTCAAGAAAGTGAAGTCTCTAGAGCTGCCAGGATCCAGTAAGGAAAGTAGGAAGTAACTTTTTCACTCTGTGGGTAAACCTTGAAGCTCTAACCTACAAATAACCTGTGTTTGCAACATTAAGACCCACCAAAGACAAGTTTTCACACTCTTGGGGCCTCAAAGTAGAAAGAACATTCTTGCTGCTGGTGAAGAGAGATTTCCAGACTCTGTTATGCAGTCCTTGTCTCTTAGCATCTGCAATGTTAACTCGAATAATTTTGTATGTTGCAAAGCAGCTTTGATTATTCAATCTGTCCCCACAAAGCAATAAGACTCCAATAATGTCTTTGATTAAAAAAAGTAATTAAAAAAAAACAAGTAAAAAAACCCCACTTTTTTCAGATAATGTGGGCACCAACAGAGAATAAAGGAAAAAACCAAAGTGAATTCCCTGTGACCAACACTGGTCTGTGTTTGTGTCAATGCTCATTAGCAAAAGATTTAAATGAAGTATATAAAACTCCAATCTGAAGGATCTGATTAGTTTTGACTGGACTAAATTCCATCCATTTTCTGCTTTAGAGGATTATTACCATTTTCTCTTGAGTAAACACATATAGTTAAGAAATGAGTGAAATGGGTACTGGGAAACTGCCTGTAAATTACATTAAAGCTGGGAGCAAATAGCTCCTGTGAACAAGAGCCATATGCTTATGGATTGTCAACACATCTGTTGGAAAAGGCAAAAAAAATTCTGCTTAAAACCTTCCCTCTTGTGCAGCCCACAGTGAAATACTGGGGTTTTATTCCTGGCTGCTCAAACACGTGCTCCAGGGATGGTCAGTTTTGGAGCCAACATCTCTTTTCTTTTTTTTTTTTTTTGGTGTCAAGTTTTTCTATTCCATCAGGCAAATAAAGAGCAGGTGCCTCAGTGCTTCTCCCACTTGAAGCTGCAATGCAGATTATTTAGTTTGCCTGAATAAAGACTTGGCACATACTCACTGTACAATACTGGGTGAAGCCTAAAGCACCTCAGGAACGAGTGTCATGTTGTTGTGGTGTTTCTTCTCTCTGCCTCACAGATGCAATGGGACAATGCATATTAACCCTCTTTGGCTTAATATTTCTTTGAGAAGAAAGAAACTGAACACATTGTGTGGTTTCCACCATCTTATTGAACAGGGGGTGAATAGAAATGAAGGGAACTCCTTTTTTTAGGGTGCTTGGAGAGATCAAGCAACCTCTGCAAGAGGATTCCTGAGAGACCCCACACTAACTGATTGAGACCTACATGTATGAAATAAAGGTGAAGACAGTGGTGAGTAAAATATTACCATTAAGGGGCTATAAAAGGTACAAAATATTAACAGAGGTGAAAATTTCTAACAAAATGCTGTATAAAACCAACAGATGAAGCAATGGCATGCCTTGTCCCCCAGAAATCTAAAGGAAGATGAAACAAAAGTTAAAAGGTCCTACAAGACAAGTGTGAAGGCTTATACCAGCTGAAAGTTTTTGCTTTGTGTGCTCCCAGATGAAATCCATCTAGAGACAAGGACTATGCCTCTCCTGTCCTTTGCCATTTTCTAGTTTCTTTCAACTAAAAAATTGTAACATATATTAAACTGAAGGGAAAGAAGAAAAATCACATGCCTTGTGGTAACAGCAAATGACTGCACTACTTTGGGGGAACCTGTATAACTCTCTTGTGTCAGCAAAACTCTCGGGCTCCACAAATGCTCAGAGTAATGGCAAAGGAAGAATAATTCACTGTCAGAATACTTTCTATATTTATATCTTTTAGTCGTCCAGAAGACAAAAATAGATTGGCTACCTACATAATTTATAAATTGGGTTTTACCAGGCTCCTCTGAAACCAAATAAATGAAAAAAAAAAAAAAAAAAGAAAAAAAAATCACAACTCCCTCCAGCCTCCACACTAGAACATTCACAGAATCACAGAATATGCTGAGTTGGAAGGGACCCACAAGGATTATCAAGTTCAGATCCTGGCCCTGCACAGGACACCCCGAGAGTCACACCCTGTGCCTGAGAGCATTGTGCAAACACTTCTTGAACTCTGTCAGGCTGGTGCTGTGCCCTGGGGAGCCTCTTCCAGTGCCCAGCCACCCTCTGGGTGAAAAACCTTTTCCTGATATCCACCCTAACCTCCCCTGACTCAGCTTCAGGCCATTCCCTCGGGTCCTGTCACTGGGCACCACAGAGAAGAGTTCAGTGCCTGCCCCCTCTCTTATCGTGTTCCTCCATTTAGCTGATGAAATTTTTGCTATCAGCTTCAAGCTTCAAGCCAATAAACCTGGCCTTTGGTTAATATATTCATTGACAGAGTTCTCTTTGACACAGAGAACACGTTTTTACTTGGAGTGGTTGCTCTACACAATACAGACATTTGTGTTTAGTAATGCTGCACTCATGGAGATCTTTAAGGCTGGAAGGAGCTGGCATTTTCAAATGTTTGCAAAGCATTCACTTCAGCCTATAAATGGTTATGACACCTTTTAGGTCAGTAATATTTTTTTTCAACTGCAATGAGCCATTTCTCTTTTAAATTTTAATTTAAATAACACTTCAACACAATTCCTAAAAACTATGCCAACCTAGAAAAACAACAGGAATTAGCACAGAAACTTCTGGCCATTCTTTTGGCTAGCTTATGTCAATAGAGTCATAATGATTTACATCATCTGGATTTGCCTCAGCTGGAAAACTAGATTCAGGATAACAGCATCTAGGAAAGGCAATGATGTGTAAATATTTCTTTGGCTTTGCTACACACACTGTGGATGGAATTAATTTCCCCACCTTTGGCAGCCTTGTTGTTGGTTTAAGCTAGTCCAGTCAAAACTAGACTGTTTCTGAGATTTAATGACCTCCAATTCAGACACCCTACCTTTAGATTTCTATTTCAGGTTGGGCTGAATTGCCCTCAAGACCATGTGGATGAGCTCAACTACCAGATGCTACTGATGCCTTTCCCATTTTCCCCTCAATTGCTACGGTTTTTGTTGCAAGACCTTCAGCTCCTTCACAGTTGCTGCCTGTCTCTTAGAAAGCTGTATCTTGGAGGCACAGGCACATTTTTTGTCATGCCTGTTTCCTTCCTACACCTCAGACCAAGGAGTGCCCTTGGTAGAGCTTCTTGCTGTCCTGAAACCACAGACCTATGCTTGTCTGTAGTACAGCCTTGGGCAAATCCCTCTCATGGCTCAGGCCAGCTTATAGAGTGAATCAGAGAATGGTTTAAGTTGGAAGGCATTTTTAACAATCAGCAATGAGTGATCTCCAACTGGAACAGGTTGCTCAAAGGCCCATCCAACCTGACTGTGACTGTTTCCAGGGATGGGGCATCCACCACCTCTCTGGGCAACCAGTGCCAGTGTCTCACCACGCTCATAATAAAAAATTTTCTTCCTTGTATCTATTCTAAATCTGCCTTCTTTTAGTTTAAAAGCATTGCCCCTTGTCCTATTTCTACAGACTCTGCTAAAAGGTTTGTCCTGATCTTTCTTGCAGGCTCACTTTAAGCACTGAAAGGCTGCAATAAAGTCTCCCTGGAGCTTTCTCCAGGCTGAACAACCCCAGCTCCCTCAGCCTTTTCTCATAGGAGAGGTGCTCCATCTCTCTGATCATCTTCAGGAATCCTTTTCCCACAGTGGAGGTCAGGGTGCAGGAAGGCTGCTGAAGACAAAAAATTAAACAACCCACCTCTGACTGTGGCACTGAAGGAAAGGACCTATTCCAATCACACATGTGCCACTATGTCTTAGCAGAGAAATGGTTTGCAATGTGTAGTCAGGCTCATTCTTTCTCTAATTTTTTTTTTGGTAAATGTCTAAGTGAAAAAAAATCCAGTGACTTCTCAGCAAAGTCCTATACCACAAAAAACCCTGGATCTCTTGGAAACTCCCTGCTATTTGTGCTAACTTGGTACTATTTATGGGCAGTGTAAACTGTGCACTTCTCCATTCCTCTCCACCTTGTCCTGTTCCCTTCCTCCTTTTCCAACATGAGCATCCTGTCTGGAAATGACACACAAACTACAAGTCTTGGAGCAAGATACTAAGCACATGAGGCATTATAAACATTTTAAGAGATGTTTCTTATTGGAAACATGGTTTTGGTTTTAGGGCAGGACTAGTGGAGAGAATGGGCAAAGAAAAGCAAGAGCAGCTTCAGCTCTTTCTGGGCATGGAGAGTTGCTCTACACCCTGCCAACCCCGTCCATGTGAAGAGCAGCTATAATGTTTCTGGAGCAGAACCAGATTTCTGGTGCTGCAGGGCTTCAGGGCAGCTCCAAGACTGGCTTAACTATGCCGGGACTTTCCACACAGAGATCCACCATGGTAAGGAACTGTGTCAGCCCTGCTGACAGCTTTCCTTTAGGCAGCCCTTGGCTACACTCCACAATTGTCTGTCACTGCAAATGCACGGCACAACAGGAAGCTCAGAGTTTAGTCTGATTTCAGCCACTTATCACCACTCACTTATAAAGCACAACTTTGTTCTTACTGTTTTACTTGATGGAGAGTTTAAATAGCTCAGTGTTCAAAGTACTTCTTTTGCTCCAGTTAAGATGATGTAGTAGTGCACCAGGGATCAATATTGCCCACAAATTTTAGGTTCAGCATCTCTGTGGCTAAGCATGAGAAGTTGCAGAGAAAATGTTCTCTTTTGGGAGACACTCCTGGCAGGTCTGTATTGGCAGTTGTCTAAGTTCAGAATCCTCCTTCTTGTACTGAATTTGGGTGTATTTCTGGTTTTCTGCTGCCTTCCTAAGCTCACTGACTCCAAGGTCCAGATAAAATGGATCTGACACTGGTGCTGACTAAATGGCTGACATGTAGAGGAGTTCAGATGGGCAGAACTGGCCAACATGAACCTTATGAAATTTAACAAGGATAGATGCAAAGTCCTGCACCTGGGGAAGAATAATCCCCTTCAATAACACATCAGGGGATGGATGGGGCTGGGGAGAAGCTTTGCTGACAAGGACCTGTGGGGGTCTTGGTGAGAGGTGACCATGAACCAGCAGCATGCACTGGCAGCAAAGAAACCAAACAGCACCCTGGACTGTGGAAGAGGAGCCAGGAAATCCAGGTTTCCTCTTTACTCAGTGCTTGTTGGATCACATCTGAATATTACATGCAGATTTGGGCTCCTCATTGCAAGGACAACATTGATCAGGTGGAGGGAGCTCAGTGGAAGGTCAGCAAGTTGGTCAGGGGCTCCAGCACTCATCCTGTAACCAGCTGGGCTTGTTCAGGCTGGAGAAGACACAGCTCCAGGTGAACCTAAAGCAGCCCCCAGTGCCTGAAAGGAGGCCATCCACTAGATAGAGCAACAGCACATGCAGGGAAGATGAGAAGTACATTGAAACAAGGGAGGTTCCATTCAGATATAATTAAAAACATTTGTACAAGCACTGGAACAGATTACCCAGATTGCTCCATCCATGTCCTTGGAGGTTTTTAAGACTTATTTGGATCAACCTGATCTCAGAGGAGCAGGGAGTTGGGTCACAGACCCAACTGATCTTCCAACCTCAATTATTCAATGGGAATTAGAGCAGCATAGGAGAAAAGTAGAGAAAGTCAGCTCACACTAAGGCAGAATGGAAGAAGGCTGAAGAATGAACATGTGTTGAAAACTGAACAGTAGAACCAGTTTCTGTTCTTGGGTCTGTTTAGAGAAGCAGAGGTTGACATTGAATATACGACTTAACTCTCATCTGTGGTTTTGGTTCTAGGCTGCCACAACTACACCGTGTGGGTGAGGTTTCTAGGGCCCAACAAACATCTAAAAAAAGAAGTTCTGACCTTGGATCTTTCCTTGAGGTTTTGGATTCCTCTTAGATTCAGCAATGTGCAACAGCAAATAAAATCACAGTAGAAGAATGAAAGGAAAAGATATAAAGAAATCAAACAAAGAGAGTAAAGGCCATTAAAAAAAAGAAAATGCAAAATAGTATTTCTAACAGCTCCTCAGAATTATAAGGACAAAAGAAAAAGAAATATTAAAACCAAAGTAGGAATCTCTAATTTTAGCCAGGTGAATTTAAAATCTCTGTTTACTACACAAAATCTCTTGGGTAAACAAAATATGCCTTTGTCCCTTGCTTAGTCCAAAAGGGATAATAAAGCTAAGAGACAGCACTGGATTTAAGGATAATCAGATTAAGGCTGCGTTCTCTGTTTTCTTTCTAATCTTTAGTTGCAATAACCAATGATGTTTGGAACTGTGTCTTGAAAACTGTATCTAAACATGAGGAACACCTGCTGGCCTCACTGAAAGACTAAAGATATTGGACAAAGTTTTGTTGTGTTGGACGAAGTCTGTGCAAAGCTTCTGCCTTTGGTTTATATTATCTCAGTTTTGTGGTGGCACTCTCTTAAACAGAGAATAGCACCCAGCTGTAGGAGGCTCTTATGTAGATGGGAGTCTGGACCACTGACCTGGAGTTCGGAGGGATTCTGCACAGATCTGATCTTATATATTTAAGGTCAATCAATTAAAGTGTGTTATCTTCATGCAGCACTAACCCAGGTGATTGTTTTGAAGAGATGGAGGCCACACAGTTTTCTCCTGAACACACAAATGAAATATCTTATGGAAAAGGGGAATGATTCAAATATAGTAAGTAATGTTGGAGTTTATGAAATGAGGATTATAAACACAGTGTGGGGAAGAAGTGGGCAAGTCAATCATGGTGCCCGTGTGACATTGCTCTCAGGAATTTGCAGTGTTGTTTCTGGCTGAAATGAGCTCATCCTACGGGCTCTGACTGCAGACAGTACATTTTAAAGGGGAAGAATAATTAAGCAATGACAGAGGCATCATCATTATTAGATAATCACAACCCAGGGGCATTAGCAAACGTTGAGTGTCTCTAATCCCATGGGGTCTAATTATTCTGTGATAATAACCACACCTCCAAGTTCTAATTTATTCTTGTGGAGAATCTGGAGGGGGAGGGGGAGAAATGGGGGCATTTTAATATTTTTGCTAAAAGAAGATGCAGTTGGCCTTTCACTAGGGCTCATCAGTATTCTGATCTAACCAGCATGTGTGATTGGCATTAAATTGTCTGCCCTTTACTGTGATCTCCAGCCAATCTGAGTATCCACCCTTGCACAGACTGGTGGCCTCCCTGCTGCTAACTGTACCAGCAGGCCCTGGTTCTGTTTCTCAGGGCAGATTTTGGCAAAGGTGAGGTAGATTTTCCTGGTCTGGAGAGGTGTATTTTCCATAAGGTCCTCTGACAAACACATTGCCATTGGTATGGAGAAAGAAGTGAAAACTTGCACATTTTGTGGTGTCTCGGAAGTGCTGTCTGACATGTCAAAAAGGAAGATTCTAGGAAGTTTAAGTGCTCTGCTTGTGCTTG
>NW_005054543.1:760238-783023 GCF_000277835.1 Geospiza fortis | reverse complement strand
GAAAAGCAAGAGAGCAAGAAAGAGTCAGGGGAAACAAGAATGACAATATAGAAAGACATATACCAATATCACAGCCTTTCTCCAGTAAGTCAGTGCCCCTCTGCTTCTTCATTACTCACAGGTGAACTGTGCCCATGAAATACTGTCCATTTCTTCCCAAGGAAAGAGAAGCCTCAGTGAGCAAAGGAGGAAGGGAGAATACATGAACTCAAGATCTGGTCTCTTTTTTGTCTGCGTGCATGCATGTGCAAATGAGAGAAAGCATGACAGAGAAGGAGAGGAGAGGAAGGAGTCTTTCCCCATAGTGATCCTTCTGGTTCTGGCTTTCTGAAAACAGGTTTATATTTTATTAAGTCCTTTGTGAGCACTGACTCTTATAAGAATTAAAATAAAAACACAGAAAACATAAAGAGGTGAACCAATTCATTCAAATACTTTGCAATTTCAGAAGCCAAGGCCTTCAACAATGGGAGAATAACTTCAGGCTCATAAATCCATACTATTCAACACTGCATGGGTTTTTGAGAGCTAAGAAAGCTTGAGAGAAGTGAAAATCAGGGACACTCATTTTAATCACTTGTTTATGTTAACACCCAACTTGACATTTATGATTGTCATGAAATTACAGTGCCTACACCATGGACCTTCCACAGCAGTGCAAAGAAGGAGGAGAAAACAGAGCATGCAAAGGTACCACAGGTATCGCAGACAAACTTATTAGCTGGTTATTTTTGTAGTTTTCTGGTCCTCTATTCCATAATTTTCCTCCAAACCTATCTATCTAGCAGAAAGTATATTAACAAGCAAGGGTTTATTGATTGGGTATGTCTTTGTGAATCTAGGCTGGTTTTGTGAATCTTGGTGTTTAAGGGCAAATTTTCCTATGAGATTTTGAAGACAAAGAAAAAGAGAGTAAAAGGCAAGTCAATATTCTTGGCCAATTCCACGCTGATGCTTCTGTTTTGTTGAAATGCATTTCCCAGTGAAGACCTCTAGCATAAACTAAAAAATCCACCTCTAGCATAACCTACAAGCTGTACCTCAATCCTGTGCCTGCAACATGTTGTGCATTCTCCCCAGCACACCACAATGGTAAATCACCTTTGGTTTTAGGTGGGAAGTACTTTAGAGTGGCTCAGGAACAGAATAACAATGCACAGTGAGCTGGCTTGAGTTCAGCTTCATAGCTGACCATCATATATTTCCAGCTGTAACTCTAAATGAAATCAAACCAAATTGAATCACCACAATATGAGGAAAACAAAGAAGAATTGCTGAGCACTTAGGGCTCAGTGGGGCCAACGGCTGTGGCTGTGCTCGTTGAAGCACCGAGTTCACATCAAAGCCATTTCTACAGGGAACTTCCAGCTGTGCTCTCATGTTTATTACAGCTATCTCACACAATTTGGAGCAGGCTATTGTTCTGAGATGCATGCCCTGATGCTGAAATGACCTCCATGTGGAGCTGCATCAGAATACAGCCACTTATAAATCACTTTCCAAAGAACTTCTGATCTAAAATCAAGAAGGCTCTACTGGAGGCCAGGATCTCCTGCCTGGAGCACAAGTTCCTTCACACGGCCCCTGGTGTGCCTGCAACATCTTTGACACACTTTCAGCACTAAGCATTGACAAACAACATGCAGTAGCATCTCTCAATGAAAAAAAAAAAAGAAAAAAAGGAAAAGAAAAAAAGAAAGAACAGTGTCAGCAAATCCAAGGCTATCATTCAAGGTAAGCAAAGTTTTTGTTCTACAAGTGCTTACCACATACATATATACCAATTCAAATTCTAGTACATGGGAGAGGGTGGCCTGATTCATCTTCTTTTTCACCTCTCTCATATATCTGTCTTAAGATAATGTAAACAGTCCTTGGGAGGTGTTTGTCTTTCCATTGCAACAAGATGTTTCTAAAAGACTTGTTTCCTTCAGACACTTAGGAGTCCTGTCCATGGTATTTTAGAATAGAGATGAGCTAAACCATATATTGAAAATTTGAGTTTGTTGTTAAAGGAGTTATGAATCCAGAAGGTACCTGCAATTATTTCCATGGCAGATGGGTTTCTAAGTGGGGTGTGCAAGCACAGCCTTATTGCAATAGCACATCCACAAAATGCACTTGTTCACCCCTGGGAGCTGCAGAACTTGAGGATTATCTTGCTTCATGTAAAATTACTCAGCCAGGTCCTTTGCAGACCATTTGTAAAAAGTCATACTGAGTTCACTGTGACACCAGTTCTTTTCATCCATATTACACATTTTCATGCTGCAAACAGCAAAGACAGTCGAAGGTTTACTTTGCTTGGTTTTAAACTCATGTAGCTGTTGGAGATATTTTTGTTTGGCCATTGCATAAAATAATTCAGTAGCCCCATATCCAAACAACCAGTTATTTGGAGAGAATGTTAAAACAATTAAGACATTAGTCATAATAAAAAATGGAATAAAATTACGATTCAAAAATTATTATTTTTTACCAATAATTATAATTTTTCTGCCTCGGGTAAACAGACCAGAAGTATCCATGGACAAAAGCACAATCCAGTAGGATTGAAGAATCAGTGTTGGCAGTAGTTGAAAGCTCCTTCAAATGCATGAGTTTTTCTAAGATTTACATTATTTCCTGGGTATTATGAACAGCAGCATTTTCTGGGCTTGTAACTTCTTGTAAGATATATTACATATAAGCTCACATATCTACCTGTGTAGGCAAGCTGATATTATCATCTTTCTTTAGTAGAAAGCAACCCTGAATGAACTTCAAATAGTGCTTCCAACAGAAAGAAAAAAAAGCTTTTCTTTACAAACTGGGATTCTTGTAGCTTGAAATAGAGATTAAGAGTGGGGTAGAGAGACACTTAGAAAATATAATGTATTATACGTGTTATTTGTATACTGCAAGCAAAGTAAATCCTGAAATGTGCTAAGGCAATGGATTTAATACTTTAGGAAGATGATAATGTAATAATGTTTAAAAAACAAACATGTCTCCTGTTGAATTAGATCCTACTAATCCATGGTTTAGTACTGTTTGCTGCTTCCTGAAAGAAAAAAACAAACCTAAAAATATTAACTAGCACAATGCTTGACTGAAAATATGCACATGCTTCTGTCCTTTGGTATTAATGGAATTCTGAGGAAACAGGTGGACATTTCTGTGCCAAAAATTCATAAATTGATAATGTTGATTCCAAAACTGATAAGGAGCTTTGCCAAAATGGCCCCTACAGTTGTCAGGCAGCCTCACAAAGCAGTTCTGCCCACCCTGAGCCCATCCAGTGCCTGAACATCCCTGGGACCCTTCAGGCTGCACTCACTGATGCACCTGCTCAGAAACCCTTCTGAGAGGAGAATGTACAGAGACCTGTTACATTTTAAGGGACAAATATGCAACAGGTCATCCCAGTGAACTGATGTCCTGTCTGCTGCCATCAGCATCCCTCAGGTTATCACTGGCTCATTTTTCCAACGAGGACACCAGGGAGAGACATTGCTGCTCCAGGGAGGCTCCAAATGAATCCATCACCTCTCCTTCTACTGTACTGGGACTCTGGGAGATTTTCTTAGCCACAATTCCCACTCTTTTCTTCTTTAGTCATTTAAGACATATTGAAGCATTATTAAAAATACAAATATAGGTCAAAAACACATGCCCAGTTTCCTACTTTTGGCTCCAACTTGTGCTTGCATGCCTCCTTAAGGATGGCCTAATAATCAGATGGGCTCAGTACCAATATACCTCCAAGAAGCAGCATAATCTGTGGGCACTAAGAGCAGTCAAAATCAACTCACTGATTGAGGAGCCTAACCACAGACTCAGAAATCTAACACCATGTGTGTAAGACCAGCTGACACACCACAGTTCAGAAATATACTTGTCCTGCCACAAATCTCCTCGAACTATGCAGTCCAGTAACAGGCACTGGGATATGGGCATGCTAAGGCAAGGTTTTCTTCCATAGCTTCCTTGAAAACATATTCTTTTAAAATATTGGTGCTGATATCAGAGTTAAGGCATTGAAATGCTCTGTCCTCCAAGCACTAAGGTAACAATGCTATTTATATAACTAGACTTAAATACAAAATTAAAAACATACACTTGGGTTAAGTCGGTGCACTGTACATACACTGTATTTCAAAACCTTTATTTAAGCCATGTCTTACATTTATCTATCTTATCTTTATCCTGAAAATAATGCAAATTATACTAGGGAAGTTTTCTATGTTCTTCAAAACTAATAAAGCTTATTTTAAATGATTTTACAATAATGGAACATGCATTAATTCCACATGAAATGGCACCAAAATAATCAATTTGTACTACAGCACGACAAGTGCCATTCTGCATTTTAAACCGATCTTTTCCAACATGAAACATCTACTTCAATTCAGTCTTTAGCAAACTGTCAGACCTTCCTACACACCTACTGGTAGGGTTATTTTTGAATCATCCTGGAAGCAAATCACAACTATCACAGTGGGTGCACTGGCCTCTAACAAAATGTCATGGTGGCAGCCTTGCACCACTGATCGGAGAAAAATGTTTTGTACTGAAGTGAACAAAAAGCAAATCTTCTAAGAATGGTTATTTGAACATTCTTCACTGCCTCTCAGCTGAAGCATCTTGTATATTCTATAAAATCTCTACCATTTCAACAATTGTGCTCACAACATGAACACCTTCAACTAACAAAGACAATCTTCATACTAGATTAGGGGGTAGAGAAAATAATGAGCCACGGATGATAGCTACAAGTTATAATTCTCTGCTTTGACCAGAGGGAGAGAATGAATTAATTCTTACAGGAAAGGCTGTGTAATTTTTTTTCTTTTTCAGTTTATTCTATATTTCACAGTCTTCCTTTTTTGGGGACTGTTATTCTTCAATGTCAGCATCTGTCTGAAAATGAGTATTTTTAGACCTTTGTGCTGAGGAGAATTTTTTTTTTTCCAGTGTAAGAGTTAATGGCTGAATACTGACATAATATGACAAAAGCTGTGCTGGATTTTAAGAGATCATTAAAGGAAAAAAGTATCACTTTCTCACTTTCTACCCTATCAGTATTTTTTCCCCAAATATTTCCTCTTAGGTTTAAAACAGCAGATAAACCTAAAGAGTTTTTTACTGAAGCATGAATAGCTAGTTCAGCTATGTGAATAAATAATAGTTTAGAGAATCAAAAAATCATGAAAATGTCATGGAAAAAGAAGGCTTCTAGGACTGAAACTGAATTAGCTCCTGGTTTAGCAATTCTATCTCCCCACAGCTCAGAAATTATATTGTGTATGTTCACGCAGATAAATTTGGATATATAATTAGATGTTTTGTCTCTTCATTCACACATAGTAGGGCTTTCCTACTGGTTACTGAAACAAACATTTATGTGTGAATTTGAAGAAACAAAACTGAAATGATCTCACAGTGGCTGTGGAATCTCCATCCTTGGAGATACTCAGACCTTGACTGGAAGTGGCTTTCACCAACCTGCTCTGAGTGATCCACACTTTACAGAGCTGTATGAGCCCTGTACCACCCAGGACAGTCAGAACACACGTTATTACCCTTGGGAAAATTAGGGTAGTGGGTCAACTGAGGGAAATGAAATGTCAGACAGTGTTAGAGACAGATACTTTGATTCTGAGCTCCTATGTCCCTCCTTCACATGCACCTCCAGGCATTCCCACCACCCCCTGAATGATCCCTGCATCTCTGCAGGCTCTGGTGCAGCATCCTCCCTGCGAGCTCTCTGCTCCATGATCCATTTACAGGATGTGTCAAGGACAGTCTCTGGAGGAGAGAAAAAGGTTCCTGACACTCAGCTGGGGTTCATCCTGTCCAAACCGGGATATTTACAGTGCTGGTACCTACAGTTGAGGCAGTCCCTC
Source organism: Geospiza fortis (assembly GCF_000277835.1). NCBI lineage: Eukaryota > Metazoa > Chordata > Aves > Passeriformes > Thraupidae > Geospiza > Geospiza fortis. The sequence goes on along the minus strand of NW_005054543.1, from coordinate 777,135 downwards.
CAAAATCCCTTCCCAGTTAACAAGAAATGGCAACTTCCAGGTTCCCACCCAAAGGGAACTGAGACAAACTGGATGAGGCAAACCTGGAGTCAGGTAAAAGCTACCCCAGCCCAAATCCTTGTGTTATGAAATACTAAATCTGCCTTTAAAACACTATGAAGTAGTACTGGTACCTGTCTTTAAAACAGGAAAAGTATCCTAAGCAAGTGAAATTAAAATAAAGTGAAGAATTAATTAACTAAATAGAGGTGATTAAAGTAAATAAAGGAAACAATTATCATATCAAAATAAAAGACAAGCAAGATGATTAAATGAGTCTTCAAAAGACCCATGAGAAACTCATGAAAGATATAATATGCCTTTACCTGGTTTTTAGTCTTTCATGATTTCATTTTAATTTTTATTCACTACCATCTGATAATTGCAAGAAACAGTTACTTTAACCATAGGCAATTTAAACCATTTTAATTTTTTTTCCAGGGCCAAGAGACAAAAGAACCTATTTATTGCCTGAGGGGATTTTGACTAAAATGAAAGCTTAATCTTTCATGTTTTTTTAAGCAAAGGCTTTTAAAAAATCATTTCTAACAATGCTGTAGGGAGACACTTCCATGGGTATGCAAAATTGAAATTATAAATTTACAATTATAAAAAAATTAATAGTTTGGGGGATTGTATTGTCTCTGTTCTTTCTGAATGAATACTCTTTCAAGCTTAAGAGAAAGTATTTAGCACATGGAGGAGAACGAGTGTCCTCAGACTCTCTTGCGGTCAAAGCTGTTTAGTCAGAATGGATGCGAGAAAGATCATTGGAGTTTAATTTGTTTGGAAATCCCCAAATATCAGATGTCCCACTGGCTCCTCACTTCCTGGCCTGTTGTTTTGTGTTGCCAGTGCACTGAAGTTGGCCTGACCACTGTCTCCTCTGTACTAGTGTGGTGCACTGATGGTTGGTAAATCTTATTGATGTGAAATTAAGCTTCAAGGTGAAATTTTAACTGAAACAACCATCTCTTGGGGTTCTTATGACACATGTTTACAAAGGACAGAACAAGAGGTCTTGGTCAAAGATTGATTCTGGGGGGATTTTCAAGGGAGATATATCCGGATAGAAACATGGATATGATTTATGTGGCTGCCATGGTTCAAGACATGCTGGAAGAAGACTCTTACGCCCATCTCCATTCTGTGCAGTATTTTGCCTTTAACAACATCAAGAAAAGGATTAAATTTAAGCGTCTACCTTTGCACTGCCACAAATGTGGGCTGTTTTCTCAACTAAAAAAATATTAATTTAATGCATTATCTGGAGAGATGCAAACATTTCTTCCTGGGCTTAGTGCAGGCTTTGAAATCAGACAAAATAATTTACACTTATGAAACACAACAAGCTGAAGTGTTCTATTAAAGGAAAACTAGACCAAAAAAATACCCTTAAGACCTCCAAACATCCACGCATTGAAAGGCAGATTTGAATGTTTTCTGTCAACATATTTTGAGTTTTAGTGGAAACACTTTGAGCTACTATGAAAAGCTTTATCAAACTAAATTCATTTTCCATGGAGCAGAGAAGAATCATTGAAGATATTATTCAGGTTTACAAAATATGTAATAGGGTGGAGAATGTGGAACCAGATAAGGAAGGTTAAACTGAAGAACACTTTAACAAGGCTTGATTTTAGGTTGGTTGTGCAACAGAAATAGGTCAGTGGACCTATTAGAGATTTTTCAAGCTAATATTAGAAACAACCGTGTACAGGTGCCATCTATAAGACTTTCAAAGGCAACTGGCATTCTGAAGACACTATTTGAAAGGCAAAATACCCCAAATTTTTTGAAAATAACACAAGTTCAATGTGCTAGGCAAAATCATTAACCTCTTTGGAAAAACCCTTGATAACTGCTCTCCCATAGCACCCAGAGCAATGGGAAGCTCCAGTTACCCCAAAGATAGATCTGCCCAGCTCAGTGGAAGCACCTGTCTACCATGGGCCTCTGCAGACCTGGACATCAGATAAAACAACCTCCCAGGTACTCAGGGAGCCTCAAGATCAGGTTAAAAGGGAACAGCAAGTCAGACAGGATAGATGAGAAGACTGTGTTGGAGAGGGGATGAGAGAAATGTGGCCCTTAAGGTTGAATCCAAGTTCTGTGTGTACATGGCACAACAAAGTGCACAACAGGAACACTCTGGTGCCACTGTGCTGCAGAGCAGCAGAGAAAAAGGGAGTTAATTTCCAGCCCCTCTGCACCACAGTGCAGTGCACTGAGTTGCCCTGGGAGCTCTTGTCAGTGTGGGTCAAGATCTGTTGTGTGTGTCTTGGGAGGACAAGGCTGCTCAGACATTTATCAGCTAAACTGCAGAGATATCACAGAGCATGCATGAAATGCAACATTTCTGCTTCTATAAATGGGTGGCATTTAGACAGGTGTAACATGGAAACACTGACACTGGCAGTAGCCTTTTGCAAAGTGCTAAGTCCCAGCTCCAGGACAGTGGGAAGAGATTGCTCAGGTTTAAAAAAAAACACATCAGCAAGCCAAAATTATTTTCACCCAACCTGCTTCTTAGAGATGTTGCTAATGAATATTATTTTTAGGTCAAGATGAGGCTCATGCCAGAAACAGGAAAATTCTACACAGACTTAGTACTAGCCAAGCTTCTTTAAATTTAACCTCTGTGCCAAACAATAATATAATATAATGGGAGCCCTGGCCAGCATTAAGACTCAACACCACACTCAGTCCCAGTCCTTTTTTGCAGTGAAGACTGTTTTCCTTACTGATGAGCTCAGTCTGCCATGAATTACTTTTTCATGGGGGATAAATACACACTTAAACAAGATTAAACACAAATGTTCTTTAGTGGTGTCTAAAATAATACGAATGTTTTTTAGAACAGCAATAAACACACTTCATGATGCAAATAATTACACCCTGCAGCCTTTATGTAACAATAAGTGGCCGAATTCTCTACTCAGCTCCAGCACTGTAAACCCAGAGTAACTACCCTGAATCAACATCTCTCTCTGTGGATTCTGGATATTCTGAAGTGTTACCTAGGCCTGAATTTGCCCCAGTTTCTCTGTAGGGCTTTGGAGACATCAGACATGCATGTCTGAAAATCCACATAGTGGTCATGGAGGCATTTCCACCTCTTTTGTCCCTTTTGCCCCCATAATGAAGTCAGAATCTGGCTGTGTATTCCTTGTGCATCTGATATCACTTCTGTAACTGTGTACTCAGAAAGCAAAGAAGAAAGCTCAATTGAGATCCAGCAAGAGAAAGGGAAAAAAAAGAGGACTTCACAAAAATTCATGAGGGGTAAAGGCAATACTTGTGTGTGGTGGGAATCAAAGATCAGTATCTTGGGGATTAAAAAGAACCACCTCAGCTGATTTTCCTTTCGATGGGAAGGATTTGGTCATGTTCTGAATTCTTTGTGAAAAGTTAATTCTATCTTAGTTTTCCCATGCAATTGTAATTTTCATGCAGAGTTTTTTAAGATGGGTCTGTTAGGCTTTAATGGTCCCTGAAATGAACCTGGAAAGGCGAACATGCCCACATTGGACCACTTGAAAAAGCAGTTATTTGCTTGGAAATAACAGCAACAAAGATGCATTCAGCTGTTAAAGGCTCTTCACAATTTACATGAGCACGGAACTCATGACACAAAATGGAACCAGCGTTTTGACTCCCACCTTGCCCTCAACTGCCAAGTTTGTGTGTTGGAAGGAGGCACTCTGCTCTTACCAGGACTTGTGAGGGCTCCCAGAGCACCAGTCGTTGTGGAGAGAGGGTTTGCATTGGTGGTGGTAGCTGAGGTCTGGGCGGCGGCTGCTGCGGCTGCTAGAGTTGCCAAATTCTGTAATTGTAAAGCGTTCATGCCTATGTGGAGAAGCAAGAGGGTTAATTAAAACAGGCAATCATCATCATCATCATCATCATAAAAAAGTGCTGTTTTCAATGGTCATGGAGCTTGGGGTGTACCTCGCCTATAAACTCAATTCTTTTCATTCCCAAAACATCTATAATCTCAAATGACATCTTAGGGTTCCTGAGGAATATTTCTCATCTCTCTACCTTGGAGATGAGAGAATGCACCAAAGTCACCAGCCTGTACTTGAGGAAAATTAAACCTGGTTTGTGCCTCTTCTAAGGGAAGTGTAGAATTAAAAGTCATTTAAACTCTGCATGAAGCGCAGGCACAATATTATTTCCTGACACAACAGGGGATATAAAGAAGACAACTAGCATTTAAAACACACTCAGGACAGGGTCATATAATTGGGATTAATAAAGTTTGTTTCCCATGTTTCCCAGTTTGAATGCCTAGAAACTTGTCTGTTTTTTTCTGAATGTTAGTTTGCCTACAAGAGATATTATTTCTCCCTGCACACTATGTATTTCAAACAGAGGAGCTTACCAACAACTTGGAGAAAATGAAAAAATAGAGAGTTTAAATACAATACTTGGGAAGTATGTTTGAGAAGGAAAAAAATGCAATGAAGGAGAGGTACTTTCTAGGAATTCAGAACTCCTGCAATAATGGAGAGTGATACTACTTTCAAACACAAGTATTGCAGACTCAAGTTAGTACAATCAATAATCTCCATAAAGAGGAATTCTTACTGTCACAGCATTAGGGACTGTGAAATGAACCTTTATATAAACATCTATTTCTGAATAAAGCCCCAAATTTAAATACAGCATATTCCAACAGGCAGATCAGGCCTCAGGTGAACACCTAATTTAACTGAGGTTCTAATGTGGGTGTCTCAGTCAATGCCCAAATTCAGTTCACGTGTTGGTGTTTCTGAAAATGTGACACAGTTGCAATTAAGATTTTAGTTGATCCAAGATACACCAATTCATAGTCTGGAACTGGAACAAGACACTTGGAGAAATTACATAACCAAACCTCTTTAAGATTCCTTTTGGAGGCTAAAGACCATCTTAAAAGATAAGGCTTTTCTCAAACATTACTAATTCAAACTATTTTCAAGACATAGTTCACATGTATGCAAACAATATGGTTTTTATTTTTTAAAATTACTCATCTGACTTACTGGCTTGCCTTGGGTGTAAGTATTTTTTCCCCCACCAAAGAATTATCTTGCATTGATAGTAAGACTGCAGACTATTTCAAACAAGATTTTGGGGATGGAAAAGACTGGGACCCAAATCTTTGCAAACAAAGCAGTCAGTAAGCCTCAAAATGAGATATGGAATTCGTTTTCATCCTGGATTGATATAGGTCCTTAATTATCATTTACCTTCCTATTTCCTATAGAGAATATGTAATTCAGCAAAGAATATCCAGCAAACATTGCTGATCTTCACTGAGGCTGTGTTTTCGTGCCGTCCTGTAACAAGGATTTGGGAAAGCAGTGGCTTGCTCTCCTCCAGAGGAATGGCTTTGTGTCACCCACTGTTTAGTTACTCATCAAAAGGATCAGTCATAACCAGCTTATATTTCTTCTGTGTGAGGGTTCCTTTGGACTTTTAAATGGTACACATAGTAGGATTAAATAATTGTGATGAATACAGAATGATTCCAGAGCACAGCCTAGGCCAGACAAGGTCAACTTGCAGCAGAGCAAACAACTGCTGTCTCTGCACTCATGAATCACCCTTGCACCACTGTGGATGCAAAATAAATACCATCACTGCCTCATTCCACAAAAACTTTTTTTTTTTTTCCTGAATAAGCACAGGAGGAACCCATCAATTTGGCAAATGAGTTTCAATGCCCAAAGAAGATGAATGAACAAGGTCTTGGTGGTGATGAAGTTGTCTCCTCACTGCAATGACTGTAAGACACTGGCCACAAAACAGCCTGCAGGTGTTACAGGGCGTCAGCTTGGGTGTCTGCAGGAGAAAAACCTGCTGGCTGTTGTCACACCTGAGTGAGAGAAGGACAGCAGAGACCCCCACTGAACTGAGCACCCAAATGTGAGTGTCAGCAAGGGCTCATGGCACACACTGTCACCCAGCAAGCTCCAGAGCCCATTTTGTCAACAGTTTTATCACTTAATATGCATCTTCTTCAGGATCCTCTGTCTGCTCAAACATCTGAAAACTAAGTCCTGTCATCACTGTTTCACATTCCCCAGGCATTTTACCATCTCTGCTCCCTCTTTATTGGTTTCTCCCATCAACTTGTCAGGAGTGTCAAAATCCCATTTGCTTGGACAAATTTGGAGGAGGGAAACCAAATGCTCTCAAGTCCCAGACCCCAAAAGTACTTTGCTTTTAAATGGGGAGTTTTGGTTCAATTGAACCTCAGCTAAGGTACAGTTCTGCAGTTCTGTGGGATGAATCTGCTCTCTCAATCTCTCCCCTTTCACACACACTCTTCACACATTTTACATCCTACAGTTTTTTTTTCAAAACAGTCCCAAATCCCACAACAGAACTGGACAGCAAATGAGTAGATGGATTTTATTTGAAAGTGCTGCTCACTCAGCAAATGCACCTCTCTCTGAAGAAATGCAAATTGCTTAATGCTGAGGAACAGCCTCATAGGCAGAGCTGCACATGAAAAATGAATATCTTCCTGTAGAGGAAAAAAAAACCCCTTCTGGGTAAGGAATAACTCTTGATCTTCATGATGGAGACAATGTTGGGAATTAAAGGGAAATGATTAAAAAACCCAGATTCACAATACAGTTTGATTCCATTTTTAATAACATGTATTTACCAATGTGCTATCAGCTTGGCAAATATTCAAGATCGCAAAGAAATTCAACTTTCATTTTGTAGTTTGGCAGATTAAAAAAACAATTAAATTATGTACAAAACAGATGCAGAGTATGCCTTGCTTGAAACTTAAGATTTTTAAAAAAATTATTTATAAGGATAGGGGCATGAAAATTTAATTTAATGTTCACCTTAGGTAATTTTGTGTCTTATTGTTCACAGCAATTACCATAAATCTACATATCAATAAGCGAGAACAGATGTCAGTTGTTACAAGTGCTTGCCAATCAGGCCTGTTAAAAAGTGACAGATGGATGGTGATAGAACATTCTCATAAGGCCTATTAGCACATTCACAGGAAATTTTTGTAGTGCTGCACAGTCACAGATGCAGTTCTGTGAAAACACGGGGAAATTTGAGAGCACGAGATTTACATTTTACAACTTCTTGTGCTGCCTCTGACACAAACTTTCATACAATGAAGTAATTTGCCTCGTTTCAGTCACTGCAGCTTTTCTCCTGTGATAACTGTAAATTTGGAATTATTGGGTATTTGTAGGGGAGGGAATGGAGTCACAAGCCGTTCCTCAAGACTTCTTAGGCCTCATCAGCTCTTGGGTTTCTAAAACCATAATAAAATCACATTAGAAAATAGCTGAGATTTGCTTACTGCACAAATTCCAAAAAAAGGAAGGCACCAGCTACACTGAGTGGCACAGTATGCATGGAGAGTTTGAAAGTCAGTGGTGATTATCAGAACCAAATCTGATCGCTCATAAGCACTTCCCACTGACTTCCTTTGCTTTGGAAATTTGATCCTTCTCAATTATTAGGATTTATTCCACCTGAATTAAATCCTGGCTACAGCTTAAAAAAATGTGGATTAAGGTAAAATTTATCATCTCCAGGCTAAAAAGCAACTATTTGCTAACACTGACATCAGCTATTTTGGATGCTGATGGTAAAATGTGTATAAAGGTGTGGAGGGTGAGGCTATTCCAGGAATATTGTAAAAATTAAAATAGACAGGAGATCTAAGTGCCACCTCCATCAAACCATATATATTCTGTGGCTGCTTTTAGAAAAGCTGCTTATCTGAAAAGTGCTTGAGGTAGCCTGACCAGTTACTGTTTAATTGAGCAAAGCCCTTAAAACAACTTTTACGTCCACAAAACAACTTTGATTCTACCCTATATTTTAAGAGCACGTGCTTAAATCTAACTGTAGGTTCACAGAATCACTGAATAGTTTGAGTTGGAAGGGACCTTAAAGATCATCTAATTCCAACACCCCTTGAGCCATTTGTTGACTTATGTAGGATTTCAGCCCATTTTCAGGTTATACATGCTCTAAACACACACATTCTGGCAAGAAGGGTGGTTTTGTCCATTACAGCTTCTTCAGTCCTAGTGGGAAGGATTAATCTGATCTAACTTTGTCCAAAAAAAAGTTACTCAGGCTCTTGCTATAGTCAAAGAAGAGAGGGGGGGGTAATGAAATAATCTGATCCTAAAAAAGAATCATAGAACCATTGACTCATAGGACATTTGGGTTGGAAGAGACCATAAAGACCATCTGGGGTTCCACCCTCCCTGCTACTTTCCATTAGTCCGGGATGCTCCAAGCCCAAAGCCCATCTCTCAAGGGACATCTTTCACTAGACCAGGGTGCTCTAAGCCCTGTCTCACCTGGCCTTGAACACTTCCAGGGATGGGGCATTCACACTTCTCTGGGCAACCTGTGCCTCATCTCCCTCACAGTGAAAAATTTCTTCCTAATAGATGTAGTATTTTCCTAATATCCATAAAATATATTAACCCCAGCCTTGGTAGGATGAATCTGCCTGGGAGTGATTCCCTCTTCACTCACATTGCAGGGAGATGGGATGCCTGCTTTCCAAACTACTGAGGCTCAGTTGGATGAGTTCTATCCACAGAGGGGCTAAGGCAATAAAAATCCCCCTCACCCTCCATTTGCTGGTTATGGAAAGCCCACACAGAGCTACAGATATTGTGCCCAGACTTGGCCAAACTTGCACATCATGCACTTTTACCACCTGAATAAGCACATCTCCTAACTGCTGAGCACTGCTTTTTCCTCTCAAGAAGGAGCAATGTGTGGATTGTGCACAGGCTCACTTGCGGCAAACTCTGCCTCTCCAAAAATGCTAAACAGAGTTGTTTAATTTATTAGTTAAAAGAAGGAAAAAAAAAAGCTAATTTTATGTGTTAAAATAACTAGGACTTTCAGTGGAATTAGTGTTACAAAAGCTGAATGTTTTTGGTCCCTGAGGTCAACATTTTGAAGACTGGTAGTTATCTTTAAGAAACAGCTATCTCCCTTGAGCTGGAAACAGTTTCTCAGTGACCTTTACTTTTAATATGATATCCCTAAAGAGGTCATAGCAGGAGAAATCCTCCTTCTGTATGGCTTTGCTGGAATGAAGCCATGGAAGAGTCAGAGGATATAAAAGATCCTTTGGCCAATGCAAAAGTGTAGAGCTTCTGTGCAGATGGTCCTGGCTTCCAACTGGTCCCTCCAGATCCACTAAGCCAATCCAACAATTAGAGGAAAATATTCAGAAAGCAGAACCTCACAGAATTTCTCTCACCCATCTGCTCCTACAGACTGTGCAACAGGAGGAAATCTGGCTTGGGCAGTGGAAGAAGGGTGGAATGGATAGAGCAGGGCTCAGAAAGGGCCAGAAGTCCAACCCAAAATGCAACCAAACTGTGAGAGAACTTGGACAGCACTGGAAAAAATATATACATTGGAAAAATATACAAAGTCCCAGCTGCAGAGGGCTTAGGGACCTGAAAGAAAAAGAAAAATCCATGGTTTCTCCTCCTGTATAACTCCAGAAAGCAAAATACACTGTCTATTCAATGAAATTAAGAGAAGCCCTTTGGTTTTTTTTTTATGAGTACTGTACCTGTTTTTACATCTTGAATGGCCACACATATGAAAATATTGCTGTATGAACCAATATTTGTTCCTGCCAAAATATCTGACATTATTGGATTGTAGAAAATTTTCCTAGACACATTGTTTAAATATTGAAAACATTGAAATATTTTCTACAATCACCCTAGCAATAGAAAACTTGCTCTTACACTATCTGTATTGTAATTTCCAAGCTCTTAAACAGGCAGGTTGGCTTAAATAACTGCAGCTTTTAGGCCCTGCTCCAGTGCCAGCCAAATTCAATTCAAACATTCAAGCAACATCAATCTCCTTTGAACTAAGCTTCCCATGCAATTTGTATGTATCTGAAGGAGGAATTTTTGCTTGCTCGAAAGGTTGCTAGTGTTTAATGTAGCTTACATTGTCTTTTAAAGTAAGACAATCAAACCACATAATGGAATTTATCTATACTATTAGCCTTCCCCAAAGACAAAGTGCAGGCTAGGCACTGAGGCTGGAGAGGAAACACATGAGAATAAAAACATGAGAGGAAACACTGCCTTTAAATTAGCATTAGAAGGTATCAGAGAAGGGGAGGGAAAGTGAGGAAGTGCTCACTATGAAATACACTCATAAGGATGAACGTCCTTGCATGTTTTATACAGGACAATGAAGCAGACTTTGGCAAGGCAGAATTAGTGCCTGTAATCAAGACCAGGGGATTATTGTAATACCAAAGGCACCACTGCCAGCTCTCCCAACTTTATTACCAGTCTCAAAATATTACATTGTTTTCTTTGGCTTGACTCATGAAGTAGCATGATTTCATGAAAATCTCATTTTTCTATAGAAATGAGATAAAACTAAAGTGCAGAATTAGGCATGGAACCTTAAAGCTTGGAAAGCTAAATGGCAAGCTACAGCTTTTTGTCTCTCAAATTTCAGGGTCTCAAATTTTCATTAAACCAGTTTCGTGATTTGCTTGGACTTCACACAATGCTGAATGTACAGCAGGGTCATTTGGCTGCTACAGCAAGAACAGTGTTCACTTTTAGACCTGGTGCTGAGTGATTAATATCTGTATGTTAGAGAGTTCTTGAGAAAAATCCCCATTTTTTGTTTGGAGTGTATTCCCAGCTTACAAACAAACAAACAAACAAACAAACAAGCAAACTCCAATACTCTTAAATCACAAACATCTAAAAATCCCACTCCCTTCACCAAAATCAAAGAACCACTGCTTTTGCAACATAAGAACTACTTTAACCAGTCTGAGGCATGGTATTAAGGGAAGGGAATTTAAAACTGCACGCTGAAGAGCAGTGTCTTTGCTCTGCTAGCAAAGCAAATTGCTTTGATTTAAGAAATAATATACTGAGCATAGCAAATAACTCTTCCCATGTGCAGTGGGGTGTGTGCTGTGCCACTTCTGTTCTGTGCAGACACAGCACAAGCTTGAGCAGCACAAATAAACATTTGCAGAACCAAAGGGCCCTAATTTTGTACAAGGGGGTAGCTGTATCAGAAGTCCTATTGTAGCAAACGGTGACTTCATCAAGATTTAAGCACAAAAGAGATGTTAGAACCCTGACATGGAAGTAAGGGTGGAATTTCAATGGCTCATGTGGCTTTTGATCAAAGTTTTAGTGTCTGAATTACGTGGTAAGCACACCCATCGACTTCAAGGATAAAAGTTGCACCCCTCAAACACAAAGTTCAAAGAACTTGAAAGCTGCAGTGATGGATCTTCTTTAGCACCTCACTCAATTGTGTCTGGATTTTATTCCTCACTTTGAAATGTTATATTAATAGGCAAACTACATGCAATATGGAATTACATATTAGATTCTTTTTTGTGAAATGAACCTGTACAGCTTAAGTTTAAAAACTCTAGGCCTTCACAAATGTTCAAAGATAGCTTCAGCTGGTAATGCAAACTCTTGCTGCAGACACAGGAGTACTTTCTATTCCTTTCATGAAACATAATATACAAATTGTTAATACCAGATGCACTGCATGACATGGTACTGCCTGATTTCCAAGGAGAGGACATGAACCCTCAGTTCTAACAATGAAATAGTGCTTAGTCTTTGGCATTTTCATGTAGAGATGCAGCTTGGAGAACAATTTTTTATCACTAATTTTACCTTGAACATAAAGATTTACAAGTCACATGTTTTGGGGAAAGGAGTAAACTTCAAGCTGTTTTGATAACATGAATATAAGATATAAAATACATTTTTTTCCAAGAGAGGCAGTCAGTCATCAAATTATCCCATAGATGAGTGCATTAGCAATCTAATTTGCAGTTGAAAAAAGCATATCCCTCGAGTAACAATGATGTGCCACTATGATTTCTCAAGATGACTTTCTTTCAGTCTCAAGATCCTATGACTTTCGGAGAATAAATCACATCCTGGATTGAAAGCCCATCCTGGAAATACTTGAATAAAATCCTTAGTTTCAACACAGTTCTTGAAAACAAGGCTGAATCTACACTAACAGTGAGAAATAGGCAACAAAAACTTCTAAGGTGCACATAAAGCAATGGATATCACATTATTTTTCCTCAGTGTCCCAATTCTTTCATTTTTGTAGACCTAACCAAATATGAAAACATTAAAACACAATCTTTGAGCTCAAAACCACTTCCAAAATTCCCAAGTATAAAACTGTTGCTGTACCGCTCTGTTCTGTTTATCATATTAAGACACATTATTTTGATGGAAAAAACGCTAGATTGCAAGAGTAACATAATAGAACCAGCAAGCACTGCCAGCAGGTCTGAGGAAGAGAGAATAATTCAGAGATATTGTCATCTGTAGGCCAATTTATATTGTCAGACAGCAGGTTCACATTATTCTCTGATGTCACTGCAATAATGGCATAATGTAACGATTGAGCAAAGAATACCTGTGGGGTATAGCTATACAGTGTGGTATATATATACTTGTTAAAGTATTTCAGGCTTCTTTCAAAGCAGAACCAGAAGCAGCAAAAGACCAGGATTAAAAAAAGAATGAGAAATGGGGCTCATAAAGACTTCTGAATATTTTAGCCCTTGTTTTGTGATGATGAAGCAAGCGTAATGTTGTATTTCATTGATTCAGCGGGCTCATGATTAAAATAAACTAATGTAGCAATTTAGGGGTTTTGTGATTCTTTCTTTTTTTTTCCCCTGTAACAAGGAAAAAAAAAGCTTTTTAACAGTTCCTCACGGCAGGCATAATGTGCATCTGTGCTCTGATTTACTGCACATGCTGCCTTCTCTAGCATCATGTTAAGTTAGGATATCAGCATGGTAGGTCACACAGTGGGAATGACCTTTTGCTAATCACTACACATCAGTTACTACTGGCACACAGCTCATTACTAAGAAACCCTCCAACTAGCTGGCTTTCAAATCCGCTCACACTTTGATTCTTTTTTTCGCCTTTTCTTTCTTTCTTTTTTTCCTCCAGACTGAAGATTATACTTTTACATAAAATCTCTGTTGTGTAATTTTGCCAACTAGGGTTCCAAAGTCAAAAAGGCACCCAGTTAATTTTCTGTGATTATAAAAGGAGCCTGAAAATTCATACTGAAAGTAGGCCTGTAATCTTGGGTTTCATTAAAAAGGTCAGAACATTTTTTCCTCACCACATATTATTAAAATGTTTGAGGGCTGCCATTAATTTGATTTTTCAGGACACAGAAATCTCACTGGAAATTAGAATGTAATCCTGCTGTTGCTTTCCTGACACTTTTCACAGGGCAGGATACGGCTGCAGGGACTAAGAGCTCTCCTGCAATTTACAATTGGTTACTTTGGCCAAATGGCAGGTGACTAATGCAAGACAAACTGTTTGCACAACCTGGGAGCACTGGGTTTAATTTCAGTTCTGAAAGAGGGGTGAAAGTGTTTCTATTGACGCTGAACCGTGAGCTGTCCCCTGCCAATACATCTGCCACATTTAATACACAACACGCCCCCCACCCCCTGACAATGTGATTATTAGAGGTACAGAATTCAATAGCTTAAGAACACAAAACATAGCAGGAGCAAAATGAAAGGGTTTTTAACTCACCGGCCATTTGCTGAATGCCGCTGAAGGCACCCAAGTTACTGGAGGAGGTTGCTTGCTGCAGGAGCTGCAAATGAACAGCACAACACAGCAATCTATCTGACAGTCATGTAACAAATGAAGATAAAACTAAAATGAGCTATCATTTAGCATTTGGAATATTTCTGCTTTCCTTTACATTTATATAGTCTCTTGCTCCTGTCTGCTGTTGGAATGAACATCCCTAGAGTCAATGCTGTAAATCCATATTAATGTCTAATCTCTATTAAGAAACACAGAGACACAAGGGAAACTCAATAACATGGCTGCTTTAAAACAATTAATCAATTTATTCTTTTTAACAACCAGGTGTTAAATCTATTCAAACCAGCATAGTGTGACTAATTACAACCCTCTGTAGTCTAGTAGTTACCATAACTCATCTCTGTCAATCATGGTCCATTCTTCCCCACCCCTGTGAATTCAGTTTTTTCTTTATTATCTTTATGAATCAAGCACACAGACATTCATTAGACTGGGATTTGTATATATAGCAATTTAGCCTATCTCAGCATTAATTAGCCCACCTCAGTACTAATATATATTTTTAATTGCTGGGTAAATTGATGTTTATATGACTATATCAAAACATTGTATGCACACAAATGATGTATTTATACATACACAATGCATATATATGGGCACATCCATAACAAAGAATCATAGAATGGTTTGGTTTGGAAGAGACCTCAAAGTTCCTCCACTTCCAAATGCCCTGTCACAGGCAGGGACACCTTCCACTAGATCAGGTTGCTCAAAGCCCAATCCAGCTTGGCCTTGCACATTTCCAGGGTTGAGGCAGCCTCAGCTTCTCTGGATAACCTGCACCACTCTCTCACCACCCTCGCAGGAAACAATTTGTTCTTTCTAAACCTGCCCTCTCTCAGTTTAAAATCATTACCCTTGTCCCATCACTAAATGCCCCTGTGAAAAGGCCCTCTCTAGCTTTTTTGGAGGCCCCCTTCAGGTATGGAAAACTCAAAGGTCCCAGAGGCTTCTCTTCTCCAGGCTGAACAGCCCCAACTCTTTCTTTGGAGCCCTCTCTCCATAGAAGAAGTGCTTCAACCCTCTGACCACCTTTGTGGCCTCCTCTGGACCTGCTCCAGCAGGTCTGTGTCTTTCCTGTACTGGGGGCTCCAGAGCTGGATGCAGCACTGCAGGTGGGGTCCCACCAGAGCAGAGCAGAGGGGCAGAACCCCCTGCCTTGACCTGCTGCCCAAGGTGCTGGGGGTGCAGCTCAGGACATGTTTGGCTCTCTGGGCTGGAAGTGCACATTGACAGGTCGTGTTAAGCTTCTCATCCACCAACACTTCCAAGCTCTCCTCAGGGCTGCCCTTGATCCATGCTTTTGTGTTTGGGATTGCTCTGATCCAGGGACAGGACCTTGTATTTGGCCTTGTACTTGGTGAGGTTATATTTGTCTTACTTGGAACCATGAGGAATCCCCAAGTTATCCAAAAGCTCCTCATACAGACCTCCCAACTCCAAAGCCACAAAAGGCAGAGGCTCCCTCTCAGCTGTGATGAAGGGGAGCCTCTCTTGGCCATCCAGCACCAAAGATTCATGGCTGTGGATTTCAGATTTTCCAGCAGGGACAGTAGCTACCACCTGTTTCTCATCTTACAAATGGACTAAGGAAAAGGCCATTTTAAATTTATGGCCTTTCCTGGCCACATTCACTTTCTGTATGAGGGGATATGAACCATGCATGTTCAGCATTGGCAGGACTGTGCATTATAGCAAAAGCCATTTCCAAATGAAAATATGGAAATTTAATGATTGAACCACAACATTCTAGTTTAGAGGCTGTACTACATGGCTATGGCCTCTACAGTGTTCAGTTGCCTATCTGTCCCCCACTAAGGAAGAACTTAAATTTTATTCCAGCTACAAAAAACAGACTCTAGCATTCAAAACCCCCAATAAAACGAATGGAATAAAATTTTATTTACAGTGGAGGGGTTGGAACTGGGTGATCTTTAAGGTCCTTTCCAACCCAAACCTTTCTATGAATCTGTGAATTGTTTAGCAGATAAACAAACCCAGAAGAAGACACACTGTGTATCCTGGAGAATTTAGCAATTTACCACAGGGAGTTTAGTAGAACTGATTTACCATGGTCCTAAAATAAATAGAGCATAATACAGCCACCACCTCTGAAGTGAACTTACAGCTAGATATTGTGGTGTGAGTCCTCCTAGACCTGTGAGGTTTCCCCAAGTGGCAGTATTGAGCTGTTGCATCTGCTGAGCCAACTGCTGCTGCAAACGCCGCTGCTCCTTGTCCTTTTGGGTGTCAGCAAATTTCACCACGATTGGCGAAGAGCAGCCCTGTGGTTGGACAGATTGGGAAAGACAGAAGGGTTAAATCACACCAGGCCACCCTCAGCTCGTGAGCTCAGCCATGTACTGTAGGGTCTCTGGCACTGGCACAACCAGATTGTTCACCCTCTCTTTGTGACTGGCACGTGTAGGACTGCAAGGACTAAGATTTTTCAGGTTCTTATGAAAAGAGGTTATGGAGAAATTATTGATTCCCCAGCTCTTTTTATAAAGCACCTTTCCTCAGGCTCTGTTTTCCTTCCAGCTATCAAAATTGCTGCCAGAGACAGCAAAGTGTACCAGTCCTCTTTAATTAAGCTTCACAGCTGATGAGATGGACGTGATGCTTTGTCTGCAGTCTGTTTCCGAGGCAGCGCCAAAGGGAGAGGTGTCCAACCTCCGTGCTGCCAGGGACCACACAGCCAGCCACGGTCTGGCTGTGCCATCAGGCTCAGTGCAGCTGGTGTGTGCACCCTAAAGAGACTGGGAGCAGCAGATTTACCTCAGCACCCATTTACATCAGCGAGGCACTGGCCCTGTTCACAGCAAGGAGCCCCGGTCAATTCACCCACCTGCGGTCCGCGCCCGGGCACGCTTTGTACCAAGTACCCTTGAGATGTGAACAAAGGGCAGGATGCAGACCAAAAGGGACTAGTTCTGGTGATAGCAGCCCATTCCTGATTGACACCACTTCTTCTATTGCTTCTATCAGCTTCTTGTTACATGGTATGGCAAGGCTATAAGATGCCTTAGGAAATAGGGAAGCTGTAAGAAAGAGCTAGAGGTCTGGTCTGCAGCCTATTCCTCACCCATGGCTGAGGGACCCTTGGGAAGAAGTTGGAGGTCACAGACCAAATGGACTTTTGA
>NW_005054543.1:705181-760192 GCF_000277835.1 Geospiza fortis | reverse complement strand
GAAAATGAGATGTGATCATGAAAGATGTCTCTGTTGATTTCTCTCTGTTTTTTTCCCTGCTAAGAGACATTTCATATTTTAACCTTTCAAGTCTTAATTTTTCTCAGATCAAGAAAGCAAGCTATATACCGCAATGATTCAGTTCTTCAAATTAATTCAAGCATTTTATGAGTCATCGAAACTGTCAATCCATTTCATACTGCTTTTCAACTTCACAGCATCCAATGAATAACTTCCCTTGCCATGCTTTGTTATACTAATTTCTTGTCTAACTTCAATCTGAACACAATGGCAGGAGTGATAAGTGACTCAAGTCCAAAAGCACAGCAGTGCTTGAGCCAAAGTGTATAGTGTGGGATGCAGAGCAGGGTTCTACTTCACCTACTCTTCCCATGGCTGCTCTCTCAACACTGTGAACATCCTCAGAAAGGTTCCTGTCCTCAATTAATTACAAAAAGCAGCCATGTACCTTTTCTCTGAAAAACCTCACACCAGGACAAGCGATAAAAATATTCCCAATCATCAGATAAAAGGATGAAATAAACTGCAATAATAATAATAATAGTAGTAATAATAATAATAATAATATCCCCCATCAACACTGTTCCTTTAGAATTATCTTAGAAAATCATTGCTTGTGGTTTATTATTCCACCTCCAATTCTTTTCCTGTGTGTTTCATTGTAAAAATGTCTTTTAGTATTTCAGTGAGGAAGAAAGGAGATCCATAACACTCCAGCAATCAAATAAAGATTATGAAGGAGTCGGCTTGTTACACAATTACCGCTCTCTGGTGATTTTTATACTAATATTAAAAATAAGATCATTTAGAAAAAAAGAAGTAAGAAAAAGGAGCCAGGGGGTAGAGGATGTGAGAGAGATTTTTCTGGTTTTGCTAACAAAAAAAAAGCAAGCTGTTTCTATCTTATATGAGCTACAAGTAACATTATTGGTAACACTGGGCTAAGAACAACTGGAACGTACTGCCTTCTGCCTGGATGTACAGGAGAATCAAGTATATTTCCAAAGAAATAAAAATGATTATCAAAGGAAGAAATATTATATGATTATTTCGGTTTCCAGTTTGGTCGTTCAGCATTCAACACTACAGCTGACATATTTATGAATGCTTAAATGTCAGTAAATTGTATAAAAACAATATCTCTGCAATTTATGAATCTATAATTCATTTTTTCACTGTCTGCTCTATATTTCATCACTTCATCATTTTCAAGAAAGCAAACGTTCTGAAGACTGAGATTATATCTAGCAAGTGGCTCTATATGAGAAAAGGGTTGTTATTGTTGTATCAAATTTACTCCATAATAACAAATTAGTGTCTTCTGCTGGTGCTGCATTTGAATGACTTAAACAAACAAACAAACAAACAAAACTTCACAAAAAAGAAGAGCACTTTAAAGCGGCAATTATATTTTAAAAATCACTTGATTTAACCAGGTCAGTAAGTCAGGTGGAAAGAGCAGTAAGAGAATGCATTATTCTATGAGGCATGTGCATCTGGACTTAACAACCCCATTGCTCTTTCTTAGCCCTCTTTGAAAATTCATCTTGGTCAATGATGCATGCTAAAGAACTGAAAATAATAAAAAAAGGGGGAAAAACTGTAGTAATTGGGTTGAAATGCAATTGTGTACTACATATCTTCCCCTAAGCCCACTTTATTTGCAAAATAACGTGAAAACAAAGTGTCCAAGATGACTGTTTCAGGCTAAGGTTTGACATGTAACACTAGTCAACCCAATTTAACTTTTCACTAGAAGAGAATTGGCAAAAGTGAGAATTTTTTTTTTTTGCCTACAGGGTGATTCTTGTTTTATGCACTTCTATTTCCTAGCTTGAAGGGAAGCTTCCAGCACAAAGAAAAGGTGCATCTCCCTTCCTCATGCAATGCTTTCATATTTCCATGCTATTCAGTGCCATTTTCTTCCCAACAGCTGGTGCTGCGTTCATATTTTTCTGTTGTCAGGTCGAGTCCCTCCTCCATGGACAGGGAGGGTGCACAGCTTCTTTCCAAGAAGGGACTCAGCCTAAGCTCAACTGATGCAAAGACCCAGATGTTCAAAGGGCAAAATATTTGGAATTGCCTCGCCAGTTTGGGGATCTCTTTGATGATGTCTCAAAAGGTGTAGAGAGGGATTTTGATCCAAGAGTAACTATTCTACAGAGCAAATCTCATTAAGAGTATCCTGTCAAAATGCAACCCCTTTTGGAGTGCTGCATACAACAGAGGACTGGGAGAATTTGTCTGGGAGGTGTTATGTCTTTATTTTACCATCTTCGAAAGTAGAGCTGTGTAAAATTCATTTTGCTAGATGGAAAAATGCATTAAAACACATGGAAAATATAGGTAAAACACAGTATTACCAATAAACATTTTCTTTTTACTTGGAATCAAACCCAGCAAAAACATATAGATCTGAATTAATGGAGCAGTGTACGGCAGACAAATTACTACAGGTGTTATTGCAGAGACTCAAAGTGGCAGTTTTTTCACAATATACTATCAGACTGCATAGACTGTACAACAGCAGCTTTCTAGTAAAGATAATTTCATTTGTTCTCATCTCATTGGCAGATTCTCAACTAAAACTGTATACCCAGGGTCTAAAAATGCATTGCACTGAAAAGAAAACACATTGATTATAAAAGAAGCTCAACCAAATTCAAACGTGATGTTTGGAAAGACAACAGCTTTGCAATGCTGATATCATTACTTGTACTATACAGGAAACAGTTAGTGACATTTTCATGCACTGGCTTGAGTTTTTATCTTCTCCTCCTCCTTGTCCTCTGTCCACCCTCCCACCCCTGGTGTCCCCCCTTGGCTTGTTACACAAAGCAGCTCAACGACATGACGCAATAATGATTGTTTAGCACCCAGCATGCTTTGGGAGACTAGAGCATTGCAAAGGAAAATCACTGAGAGAAAAAAAAAATAAAAAAATTGAAAGGTCCTGGTGGAAAAAGAAATTAAAAAAAAAAAAAGAAACAAGTGCACATAACATCAATGCCACCTCTGAGAAAAATCATCACTACACGAAGATACAGTATACATAATACAGTATAACATGCACTCTCCAGTGATAAGCTAGAAGATCCAGAGTAAGTAAAGATTTCATACTTGTGCGGTTTTTTGTGCAAAATTCTGAAAGACCATGACAAAAATCACAGACTAAAAAAAGTTTTGAGATTGCCAGACAAGCTGTGGCATTCAATAACCACTCCAGTGACCAGATCGTTAGCCAGCAGCTGAAGTCACATTGAGTGAACCGGCTTAAAGTTTTGAGCTGCTCATCATGATAAAATACGAGGCCATAGAGGCAGTTTGGAAGGGAATGAAGAGTGTTGCTTGTGAGGGGCCAGCCACGATGGTGCTCTGCAGGAAGTGCCACACTCCAATATGCTCTGTCATCATTAGCATTTTTATTGGCTACATGAAGAAGGCGAAATAATATTAACTTAAAAAGAGATTCTATTTGCAGAAAAAACACATGCACTAGTAACTCAGTGTGGCCATGTTAAATCTCTCGAGCTTTTTCTCAGAGCAGTGCAAACCACAACACTTAGAAATCTATTTAAAAGAAGCTAAAATTTTTCTTAGGGGGAACGTGTGTTAAAAATAGAGGTAATTTACTCATCAGAGATACTCTGAGTATGACTGAGGAGTGGTGTTCACAGCTTTTTTATTTTCTGCTGAATGCCACTGAAAACAGGATTGAGAGCCGTGCTTGGATAGCACACAGCAGCCTCATTGTGCTCTTTTAGGTGATTGAGAAAAATAAAGCTTCACAAAGACAGGTAGAGTGAGCTGGTAAAAAATTTAAATCTGTGATTGTCATGTGTCTGATCTGATCCAGGAGAGCATGGCTTTACCATTCGCAATCATTTGCACAAAGAAAACAAAGAAAGGGCAAATGATACAGTACTGTACCTCCATGGTCTGAGACTGGTGCATGGCTTTGATTGCATTCTGTGCCATTGCCCTTGTAGAAAATGTGACAAACGCACAGCCTGTGGGAACAAGGGGACAGGGAGCAGGAAAGACAAAAAACAACAAGACAAAAGGGTTGGACGCTTGTTAAACCAACACAGTCTACGAGAACGGCCACAAGACGACACTGTTCTCAGTAGTACATAAAAATAAACAACTTCTCTAGTTTATTTATTGACAGTGCTGACTTGCTAATCTGACCATAGATGAAAGAAAAAAAATTAGGTGGAGATGGGTGACAAGAAGGGTTTTTATTTAATTTTTTGTTTGCTTTGTTTTGTTTTTATTTTCTTTTTTATTTGTTTGTTTGTTCTGTTTTGTTACTGTTTTTGTTCTTTAGCCACAGGGTTTGAAATAAATAAGGCTTTTATGTAGCCCTTGGATTGCATAGTTAAATCTATTCAGACCATGCATTAACAATTGCTTGCTCTGGCTTTTGTGTAGGTAAACTGTGGATAGTGAATAAACGTCGGCATCACTGACAGCTGAACTGAGAATTTAATAAAGGGGTCTATAACATCACAAATTACTGTGATGCACCAAGAAGTATCATACAAATAAGAATGAGAAAAACACCACTGTGTATCCTGTGACTATTTGTGCAAAGACTCAGACAAAATTCAGTAATGTAGGTGGAATCTCAACATTTAAGAAAATAACATTTTAAAAATAAAAATCCTTATGGTATTTGTTTCTCCGAGTTCTAGGCACAAGTATAATTCTTTGATCCATGAAAGCTAATGCCAGCCTGAACAATTATGAAGCTATGTGCTTGAATAACTGAAAAAAATCACTCTTTTTTTTCCCCTCTTCAGCCTTTAAAATCATAATGAAAAGCCAGTAGGCTAACGTCTGGGCTATTTTTCCACCCTTTTACTATTGTCAGCCATACCTACACTGGGCATGGTGCAGGTCAAGGTTTTCAGTGCATGACTCACTGCCCTTTTGGCTAATAAAAACATTGCCTCCTGAGATTTACATTTTATTCTTCATGCACCCTTGGGCATCTTAAAGAAAAAGACTGTGAAATTAATGCAGATTCAGGCTGATTTTGTAATAATACCATGGCACACTAAAAGCTTAGCTAAAGCAACACAGACTTATTTCACTTGTGATCTCTAATGACTTTAAAAGTGCATTGATTTTCAGCTCCCTTAGCCTTGCACAGTTTGAACTTAGGTTTCAGAGAATAATTTAGTGTTCCACTCAATTTCCTCAAAACATTATTATTATTACTACTTAAAAGATTTCCAAATGAAGCAGATCTAAGCACTGAGAGGCTAAAGCATATTGTCATTTTAGAGCTAATGCATGAAAGCTACATTCTGGCATGAAAAACACAATATTGTTGCCCCTGTGGCCAATGGGCAAAATAAACCATTTTGCAATCCAGCAAGCAACAGATTGTTTGGTTTATGCAAATCAATTTGAGGCATAGAATACCTCTTCTTTTTAGCTCTGTGTGTACCTGGTAAGATTATCAAGTCAAGACTGTATTCACATTTTAATCAAACAACAGTAAGAGAAAGCAATGCCTGATCATTACCCAAAAGCACTACATCTAGTCATGAAAATAAAGTCAATGCATTTTTGCATCATGCGGTATTTTTTTTTCTCTTTAATGTAAAGGCCCTTGATTCAAAAGAACCTAAACTGGCTTATGTAGCTCTGACTGATAGATGAGCATCATAAAACCAGAAATCAAAATTCTTTTACCCAAACTTCACCACAGCATTGTGACCTTCTGTATTTCTTAGGTAACAAAACAGCTCATGATGTCTCACTACTCTTTAGCCACACTACATAATGCTATACTAGTCTTGTTCAGCAACATATTTCTGTCAAAGCATATGATGTAACAAACCAGCTTTCTGTACAGCAATCTAGACAAAATGTGCAGTAGAAGGGTAAATAATCTACAGTACTTCTCCTAGATTCCATATTGCTGCTGTGCACTAAAATTAAAGAGGCCCAAATTTACCATCAAAGTAATCTCTTTTAATACCATTTCTGTTATTAGCATTATTCATTTCTTGTCTTGCAAATTCAGTGGGGGATGAGCACAAATAGAGATATACTGGAGGGCAGGCAAGGAACCCCATGCAGAGCCTTGAATAATATTGTTGATAATGGTCAAGAAACTGCTTCATTCACTTCCTTGGTTTTCACTATCCAGGAGTGTGTACTATAGTGACAATTACTGAATGGAGGTTTCAAATGCATGAGAAGCATGTAAAATGTCAACAAAAATCAGTAAGACACAGTTTATGCATTTATCACAATTTCTCCCCAGCAGTTCTGCTGTAAGTAACTTACTGAGAGATGTTGCAATTAGCAGGTCTCAAAAAGAAATGTGAGTCAGCAGAGAAATAAGGTTGCATTCCTCTCAAGATAAGGCAGACTGCCCCTTCCCTCCCCCAAGCTTTCTCTCTTTAACCCCAGGGCTCAGCGGTTGGGTACTTTCAGTGCCCAACACCCCTGCAAAGCCTTCCTCCTCACTCCTCAGCCCAAAACCGTTTGCATGGGTCTCGTTGCCTTTGTCATGGAGCAAAAAGACCTTTGTAGCAGATCTCTGTACCAATTTGAAAGAAACTTGTTCTTTGGGCAAGGGGAATGCCTGATGAATGAGGTTATGCAGCTTGAATATGAGCATTTGGAAGCAGCATTCCACAGAGAGGATGGGGCTGCATTTTAATTAGGGTTTGCCAGCCAGAGGCTACAAGGTTAAGTCCCCTTGTTATCTCCATTCAGCAGGCCATTTCCCACCAATAGACAGTGGCCATTTCCACAGTAAATTTCCAATTTACCTCAATAACATGGTGAAAAATCAGTGGCCAATGTTATTTCTGAATTATTTGAAAACCCAGACTTTAAGAGATTGCCATCAAGTGCCCCAATTAAACATTTGTTAATTTAACCAACCTTCCAGACACTGCTATGTATATTCACATTCAAGGGTTATTTTTCAGCTACCAAGCCTGGACACTCACACACAACATTTGTATATTTATTATGTGTGCATATATATTTTATTGTGCGTGGAATATGGGATCATATCTATTTTATTATGTGTGAACTATGGGCTCCTCTCCTTCATGACCAGATTGCCACATGGGTTCGGGAGCTTAGCCTATGTCATAGGATTTGGTCTATTTAACTCAATCACTTTGCTTTTATATTTTAGGTGTTCAGAAAAAGCTTTTCTTCTGAAATGCTCGTATTTACTGCCATGGTCAATGGCAGGACCTTGATTTTCCTCTGTGGGGCACATATGCATTGGAGGAAGATGGTTTAGTTGGGCACCTAGAATTTAATCAGAAGTAATCCAAGGACGCTGGATTTCATTTCTTTATGTTTCTGAGGGGTTGGGAAAAGCCTTTCCAGCACTCTCTCACTCACTGTGTCACACGGGTGCAGGTGGTCTTTTGGGAACACACTGCCAGCTTCAGGACCGTAAATCACAATTAGAAGAGGACAGGACTAATCAGATTTCATGCCTTGTGGTGCAAGGAAACAAGAAAGATTTCCATGGCCTCTTACCTCACCCTATGAAACATGGCATTGATTGGCATGCCATGGAACGAGGTCTTCCCAACCCACAGCTATGAGCAAACTATTTCTGTTCTACCCCACCGAGTCCTGATATTCAATTATTCCCTTCTTACTGGAGCTGTGGAATCTCTGAGAGGGAAAATATGGAGAGGGGGATGTTTCCATAGCTAATGGCTTGAAATAACTTCAGTTTATATAGCCAGCTACCTAGCTACACCAAAAAATAGATAGTTTTGTAAAAACAGCCAACCTACAAGACACTTCGCACTTATTTATCAGCTCTGGTTTCAAAATGTCAGGAATCACTGACAGAAGGAAAAGGGGAGGGAGAGAGAAGATCTAAGAATTTTAGCTGTTTCTTCAAGGCTGCCTTCTCATCCCCTACAGCAGATAAATGAGTGACTGGAAGTAATTTCCTTCTGCAGGAAGAATTGGAGTAAGGCACCCAGCCCTGGCATGGGAGAAATTTTATCACATCTGCCATGTTGGCTGAGGGAACATCCAAACTCACAGGATTACTCCTTACCCCTCTCCCACCACAAACTGAATGAGAATTCTGAAAAAGCAGTCAAATGTGATAGGCCTCCTCCTTGATCCTGGCCATCCCAAACCT
This sequence comes from Geospiza fortis, assembly GCF_000277835.1. Lineage (NCBI taxonomy): Eukaryota > Metazoa > Chordata > Aves > Passeriformes > Thraupidae > Geospiza > Geospiza fortis. Next base: position 752,016 of record NW_005054543.1, on the reverse strand, counting down.
AGGGCTTGCTGCTTGAGTGACTGAATATTTGAAATATTTAAAAAAGCTCAGCTCTGCCCCATTTCAGCTCCTGCTTCATGTGATTCTTCTCATCTCAGGTTTTTCTAGAAGTGTTGAGAAACATTCAGTCAGGAGTTCTTGCACAGCCTAACACAACATCAACTCCTGCAAGTGAAGTAGAACATTTTTATGTATGGAAGCTTCAGGTAAGGTTCACACCTACACAAGAAACCTCCCTCATAAAACCACCATGGTCTACCAGAGGTTTTAAAGTGAAGTCAAAAGGAGATGCAAAATGCAGAGACATGGTTTGGAAGTCTAAAACCAGGGTTTTGACACAGAAGGAGACCCAAGAGATTTTCAAAGCCACCCAAGCAAGCGCAGTGCTGCGAGTGCTGGCTGCGCAGCTGGTGCTGTAATGGTTGCACCACAGCTTCCCAGTACACTGTAAACAAGTTTTTCTTCAATTTCTGTAAAGAAACAAAAGTGAAAAGCTGCCAAATACTCCTGCAAGGAGTAGTTGGGATCCTCTGAGATGAAAGCTTCTATTTAAGGAAAAGATAAGGCTTGAATAAAAAGCTATGGAAATTGAAGTGTGATAAAAATAAGCTCGAGTTGGGTTAAAATGTTTCTAGCTGAGATTGCGAAGTAGACTTTTTCTTTTCCTTTCCTGTGCTAATACAGCCCAGTCTGAAGGAAGGAGAATCCTGGAAAACAGCCTTCTAATGAAGACATCACACAAAAATCTGTCTTGGTGGCTAAAAACATTTCATCTACAAACTAAATTGTACATCAAATTGTTTACTGCAGTGATATCTGGTTGTTAAGTATTACCTAAGACACACAATGACAGGTCTGAGACCAAGTGCAACAATTCAGTCTAAAGAAAATAATTTGAAAAAGCCACAGTGAAGCTCTTCAGTTTATGCATATCAGGCACATAAAGGTAACAAGAGGCACATCCTGTAACTGTGTCTCAGCTCTTCAGCTCTACTGATTTGACTACTGACTGGATGACAGGTTGTAGATTTTAAATTTCCTGAAGTTCATGGTTCCCTCGAACCATTTCTAATTGGGCATTCAATTACCCACCCTGCAAAGCACAGACTTCAGTAAGTGGAATTTACACAAAGCCAGAATTAAATGGGTACCAAAGACCATGTTCTCTAACTGTGCCTCGATGATCTTCTTGTTGGAATAAAGCCTCTTGCAAATTATTTCATTTCAGGATTGCCTCTAGGGAGGGATTGCTGCAAAACTGCAGTAATGGAAATCTGAGATGTAGTCACTGGCCAAAGGCCAGCAGAGACATTGGTCAGTTGGATGTGTTGCTTCCCTCCCAGCTGCAAAAGAGTTTCAGCAAGGGAAAACAAAATTAAATGTGCCATAATGATTGGAAAAAATGAAAATGTTACCACATTGCAGCAAAAGGCATAAGGCACAGAGGTGCTTCTGAAGAGCTATTGAAAACACAGCACTTCCATGTCCTTGCTTCCCATCACTTACTGATACACAATTCAGAAAGTAACCCTCAATCTAGGGTGTTCCCACAGCTGGCATTTCATATTTCTTTAGCTCAGAAAGGAGCAGTAAATATCCAGAGGAAAGAAAACCCCAGCATAAAAGCCCCTCACCTATCCTTCCCTGCAATTAATTGTGATGCAAATACTAATTTTCTTTTACTAATTCATCCAGAAAACCCTTGAATCTGAAAGTTCTGAATGGATTTTCAAGAAATTAAATTGCCTCACCATGGTGTATCTCACTATTCCATTTCTAACCTGCTCTTAAAGCAAAGAAAGAATGAAAAAAACAATCCTTGTAATCAATGTCTGCAGAAATGTTCACTTGTCCCATGTGCCTGGTGATGTTTTGTTAAAAAATCATAAAATTAGGAGCCTAGAAGATGTAGAAAAATGCATTTTGAGCTTTCTCACAATTTTCATGCTATATCCAACTCTCTCTACATGTTATTAGCAGGTTTTTTCAGTGCATGCTATTAACCCAGTTGACTTCTTTCTGGTATCTGATATACAAACCTGCGCTTAGCAATACAGCAGAATAATTTGCTATGTGGTGCTCCTGTGATAAGGATAAGAGGATTTTTTTTATCATCATTACAGATGGTAATAATTCCTAGAGTGATACAGAGATATTGATCCACTGATCTAAAAAAAGCATTTTACAAAGGCAGAGGAGCATCACTACCCTTATTTTAAACAACAGGATAACAGAGATGATGAGTGACCAACTCACCTATGGTCAATACAGCACATCAGTGGCACAGCTACACAGCTACAAATCAAACTTGGGGATTTCTGGCTATTTTTGCACACTCCAGCTCTCATTGCCTGGCTGTCTGTGTTGGCATCTGTGGCCATGTAGACGTTACATAGTGCTGCGAGTCAGGAGGTCTGAAAGTTTCCTTAAGCCGTTTACAATGAGTGATTTAAAATCTTAATCATCTGAGGCAGTTCACTTCTACTTTTTCATGATAATGAAGCTTAGCACATGATATCACAATCATGAATTTTTGTAAAGCATATTTAGCTCTTCAGAAAAAGTGCTGGATTAAACAACCCTGCAGGCTGAATCCTTCTCTCTGAATAATGAATATTGTACAGGAAGTGGCAAGCTTCTTTAGATAGTCCCATGAACCCTGCTCAAGAGGCAGCCAGCCTCCGTGGCTGTTGGGTCCCTGGGTTCTTTATCTCTACAGCCAACAGGGTATTTTTATTTTTTAATACCTTTCACAGCTAGGAATTACTCGCTGCCAGCCAGCTAATTTCACAGGGACTATCCCAGAGCCTTTGGAAGGCAATGCCTTATGTTTGCTGCCTATTCTTGGAGCTGATTGAAATATAGCAAGTTACACGAATAAACAATGGTTAATTCTTAGATGCAGGAGTGAGTAACAATGGGGGAAAATATGACTCAGCCAGAAAAAAAAAAAATCTCAGTTTCTTTAAAATACACTGCTCCACCACTGGAGCTCTGTGTCATTACTTTAGCCTCATTTTAGAGCTGAGTTTCAAACAGCTGACAATAGGAATTTGGAGCAGAAAAAGTGCCAGTCCATTATGAGTAGTGACAGCAATGGGTGTGACTTTAATATTAAAGTTCTGTCAACTCTTGGTTAGGAACTACAATAGAAACAATGAGCTCCATCTCTCTGCCCTTCTCCCTTTATCTCAGCACTTATATCACACTCATCACAAAGTGTTACATTTTCCCTTGATGACACTGGATGGGATTTCTCCTTGCTACTGGAGCCCATGTGGTACAATGCAACCCTAAATCCTGCCTATGAGTTGACAGCAGACTGTTACACTCCCAGTGGTAAAGCTGCTGATGTAGTGTAGATGGGCTAAAACAAAAGTCAACCAAAACCTTTTTAGTCTTTACTAAGGAAAAAAAACCCAAACCCAAATCCAGTCCAAACCAAAACTGTTTTACTGAGCCATGTAACCTGGAGCTATTCCTTGCAACTACCTGCTGGTAATGCAGATTATTTGCCTGAACCCTTTAAGAAAGCTTGAAAACTGGCATGAATACCAAGGAAGATACTGTTCAAGCTTTTTTCATCTGAGATACCATGAGGTGTACCTGCTAGGCAATTAAAAAGGGATACCAAACAGACTTTACTGGACCACATTTCCGTCTCACTGCTGTGAGCACTGAACTGAGCTCCTGAAGGCTCTGGCATGGCAAGGTCAGGGTTTTCCTCAGACAGTGACTATTTTTCATTCACCCTTCTGTGTCTAGGAAGGGAGCACATCTGGGTGGGTGATGAGAAAATAAATAATATTTGTGGCAAAGGGAATTAACATCTTGGAAATGGTAACATGAATTAAAACTCATTAAGGATTGGAACTCTTTACAAAGATTTAACAGCGTAAATTCTCCCTCCTGAAGCAGTTTTTCACCTTGTGCTTTTTCAGTCAAGCTCCCTCCTCTGCAGATGTCCCTCAGCACTTTTCATTTCAACTGCAATACCAACCATTTTCACAACACTTTGCCTTCTCTCATGGAGTGGTGGTTTTGTGAAGCTGATAAAAATCTGCCTGAAAACCTGGTTGGCGCAGCTGAACCCATTTTGAAGTGTGAACATGGGTGTGTAGAAAGCAATTCGAGTTTAACAAGGCATGAGGCATGAGGGCATGATAGAATATCAGTCGTGATTGTGACCGAAATGAACCCGAGCGGCGCAGAGGATGCAGCTCTGCTGTGCTCACTGGTGTGTGACCTACCTGGACTGAGATCTTCAGCCTCCAGCAGGAGAGAACAGCACTTTAACTGTACAGCTGTGCTGGCCAGCACACAGCACTTCCCTGCCTGATACATTGGAGACGTGGCTTAGGAATTTCAGCTCCTGATTGTTGTGAGATTGCTGTTCACAGCAGAACAAAACCACCCCACCAACCTCACTTACTCTGTTGGATTTCATAATTAGCTTTTCTATGCTCCTACTCTGCTCAACAGACTCCCAGAGTCTGTTGAATTAAAGCAAGTATGCAGTGGGATTTTTATGGATCCCAGGAAAGATCCATTTCTTTGTTGGGTGATGCTGACAAGTCAATTAAATCTTTTTTTTGGGGCTCAAAACATCTGATGCGCAGATCTTGTTATTTCAGCAGTTAATTAGCTCCTTTCCCACTTGTGTCTTCCATCATCCCTTTCTTGTGCTGCTCACACAATGAAATCAGTGAAAATCAGAAATACTTATTTTGCCTCAGTGTTGGGTCTAGAAAGATAATGGCAACACTCGACTCCATCAGTAAACATTCCTTATTGAGCCATTGATTTAACCAATTTTAGACCTGTGCCCTAATCTTCCTCAAGGCAAAAGCTATGATTGTGAGGCTCTCCTTGCCTGAAGGGACTGCTGCACCCCAAAAATTTGGGGACCACAAAGCATAAATGTAAGTGTGCAATTTTCTTGGAGCTCCCTATTTATTGTAAGAGTGGTTTTTCAACAAGTCCTTATTGTTCAGAAGTAGTACAGTACGTGCTTCCAAGCAGTGCCATGATAAATAGGAATACCTGCATGTCCTTTGCTGAAATTTATAGGTGTTTTATAGAAACTGGAAACCCCCATGAACAAATTGTTGCACAAAATTTTGTGTATCCTATTGTCTACTTGAAACAAGTAGATCCACAATTAAAGAAAAAAAAATCTAAATGGATAGTCATATCTATATGCAAAGTGGTAATAGATATGCATATCTATTACCTTTTTCTGTGCCTTTTGAAAATGTAATAAAATGCATAAACTGTGTACTTTCTATATATTTGTTTTTCCTATAGATATGATGTCTTCCACAGCTCCACAATTAAAATTACCTTACTCCCTGTGCCATTAAATGACTGTGGCAGGTTACAACAGCATAATCCTGCATTGAGAGATGGGACTATCCTTATTTCCTTTTCTACTCAGCAACCTCTGGCACTGATGTTCTGAGAAGGTTCATGCTCTGAGAATAAATTCAGGTCCACATACCATGGAGTTAAGATGTAGTCTGTATCATCAATATACATTTATCTTTCTTTTCAATAGATTTTCAGAAGGCCTTTCCCTAGAAGGTACTTTTGCACTCAAAAGGGATCACTGGTTATTGAAATCTGTGCAGCATTTCATTTCCAAGTTCAGGCTGGCCACTTGACCACTCTTGATGGTGATGCTTAACACCTCTGCCCTGGTTTTTGGGCTGTGGTAGAGGTGCAAGATTTAAAAACGCTCTTTACAAACTTTTGTCCAGGCAAAGCTCTCAGGTCCAGGGTAACCTCTTTGTTTCTCACTTACAGCAGACCTATGTTTTGCATAGATTTACAGAAAACACAGGAATGGAGGAGATAGTGCTACAACGAGGGCCAGTTCTCATCACCCTTCATGCCCTCAAGCAGTCATTTACAGTCCTGTCCTTTTGGTTGTTTCTTTTTTTTTGGCCTTGTGCTACAAAGCAGAAATGGGGTCAGGGGAGCAACTTTGATTTTGTGAGAGCAGAAAACTGAGGGTGTTTTCTCAGGGTGCAAAGGAACCTTTCCAGCTGACAAACAGGGTGATAACACAAGTTAATATGTGGGCACCGAGACCTTTCTGACACTGGAAATAAAAGGTGATAATTTCAGTCACTGTGAAAAGTTCATGTGGATACCTTCATCACGTGGGGCAGATTACAGAGTAACCTCTCGCTGCAAACAGCAGCTCTGCCTACCTTGGCTGTGACATAAAGCTCCCAATTAGCACTTAAGGAAAGAGACTTTACAGGCTGCACACTCACCTCGGCTCAGCCCATCTGGTCCCCGAAGGATTCGGCATTCTTCTATCTGGCCGAACGGAGAAAACATCACCCTGATATCATTCTCATTACACTTCTTCGAAACCATTCCTATGAACAATTTTCTGTCTTCCACAGCTAGAAGATAAAAATAATGAATGAGCAAAGGCCATTTCATCTTTTTGCTGTGATCAATGCTTCATTACCACATCAAACCAAGCTCCAGTCATGTGAGTCTGGCTCTGTAACTGAGACAAGTCCTAAGGCAAACACTTTATACTTACAACCTCCCTTCCCCCTTCCTTCCCCACCCCAAATATCTCGTTTTTCTCTCTCTCTGTCTCCTTTTTTTTAGTGGTGCCTGCTGTTTATATAACATATTAATTGGCTGTCTTAGTCACTCTGCATACACCTCCCCTTCACGGCTTCTAAAAGGAAAGTATCCTCTGTTAGAGACACTTTTAAAGATATCTTTGCATAGATTCTAATTCAGATAAATTCCCTCATCCCCCTCATGTGTGAAAGAAATCATGATGGGGTGAGGGTGAAGAAGGGATTGTGCACATAATGATACAAGCTAATGAAAAATATTCCTGAGAAATGTTTTGAGAGCAGCTCCTATCTGAGCTTTCAATTTCAGCCAACTTAATGCACGGCACTGGAAAGGCAGATGTGCAATGACTGCTCTGGAAAAAGAATGCATTAAATTTTTCTGCTGTTTTACTGTTTTTTTTCCAGTGCCACAGCCCTCTGCCCTTCAGGAGGACACAAGACATAATTCAGGACATCACCTGAACACCCTCTGATCCGTAATGATGCTGAATTTGCAAAAAACCACCATGAAAAACATACTTTACCTGAATTATTGGTAGAATATTTTCTGCCTGCACTGTCACCAACACCAGCACAAGCTGGACTGCTGCAGCAGGATGCACACAGTCCTGTTAATCAAGCCCAAATTTACAGGTCTAAAGCTGGGGACTCTTGTCAAAAATGAAAGAGGTCATCAAAACTTAATTCACTCTGGAAAAACTTAAAAATTTTAAGGCACTCACTCATCTATATTAAACCAAAAATCTAAGTGCTTATTATACAGTACATACACCAGTGCTTTCTTCTTCTCTGGAAATGGCATGTAAATCCAATTCCCTGTTAATGAGCAGACTGTCAGGGTTTGTGGGGAAGCAAAGAGGGAAGGAAAGCTTTACTCCGGAGAGTCTGCAGTGCACTTACTTATTTCTATTATTGTGCAAATTATTTTTGTAATGAAGTATTTTCATTTCTGGGCTTACAATAAAAAAAAAAAGAATCCTCCCTTGCTCTCTATGTCTCCTCTATTAGTACGAGTTGTCATATGGAAAAAATTGCAGCTGAGGAAGAAGGAACTGTGTCCATTTTTTCTAGGATTTTATTTCTGTTCTACTTCAATATTTTCAGTGCATTTAATAATTTCAAGAATAACAGGAAGAGGTTCATGTTTATTGATCACAAAAAGCGTTTGAAGTAATTTTCTCCTTAAATCGCTGACTTTAAAAAGTATTTGTAGCTTTTATATAAGCAAGCACCAAACCCATGCATTTTTCAGAGCCCAAAACAGAGACCAGCCCCTGCAATCCCAGCTTCTCACTCTACAAGCTTGCAAGAAAATTGGTGTGAATTTAACACCCGGGGGAAGATGTTTTCTTCAGCAGAGATTCCTCAAGACTGAACATTTTCATTCACACTTTATATTGAGGTTCCACATGCAGGTGAACCCTCCAGAAAGGGTTAAGAAATGATGAATGCATGGGATGAGCCAGTTATATACAGATCAGGAGCTGAATATGCGTGATTGCAAATAAGACCTGCAAGTTGGGATATTTTTATACATATATATATATATATATGTGTGTGTGTGTGTGTGTTATTATGAAGCTTTACATCTGATTCATAATATACAGCTGACCTTGATGCTGCTAAATATTATTTTAAGGGTGGGAAAGCTCAATTACCTTGCTCACAGCTACAAGAGGAGTGCAGGCAGCCACTTCTGCTGGTGGAAGGATGCCTGTAACCTGGCTGCAGACAATTCCTATATTGCCTTGAGCAATCTCTTTGAGGAAGTTCCCTGGCAGCCTGTCCCCTCAACAACAGCCACAGACTGTTGTCTGTGGAACAGGAAAGGTTTTGAGACAAGGGACCCAGCTGGGCTGCCAGGCCTGGGTTTCTCCACACCACAGACTGAGGTCAGGCTGGGTGAAGCCTTGGTGCCAAGCACATTTCCAAGCATTGCCTTCTGCTCAGTGTTATGAACCTCTTATTTTGTGTCTCTGTGTCAGCTAGTACCAACCAGTTTAAATTTGATCTTAGGCTTGAAATAATGTGCAGGTCTACTTTAAGGGTGGCTGAGCTCCAACACTTTTAAATTAGCTGCTGGCTAAGTTGGACAAATGCCTTCCGCAGCATCCCAAAGGAGGTCCCTTGGGTCCTGCTTTGGTGCCAGGACAAAGCCTCAAACCAAAGAGACGCACGTGGAGACTCAAAAGAAATGAGATGTGAACAGAAGGCTTTGTTTTAATTTTCCAAAGAGTAGCAGGCGACAAACTCCCCATCGGCCTCCTTCGGTTTTGGTAGTAAACCTATAAATATGCCATTTAACTAACATGATTTGCAGGTTTGCAGCTTGAGGGTGATTTTATAGTAAATTAAACATCCAGCTCCTGTGTACTGTACATCTTAAAAATGCAGATTTCATGAAGAATGCTCAGAGTACAGAAAACATATTGATATGATGACGTGCTCTGCATTCAGTGCCATTAGTCAGTGCTGATCAGTGTTGAAGCTTAAGAAAATTGCTATTCTTTTTCTGGCTAGAGGCCCAGCATAAAAAACATTTAAAGTGACAATTGTCAAGATCAAAATGACATGTTTTCACTCCATCTGATAGAACATCTGATATTATTAGGCTGAAAGAGTTTTTCCCACACAGAGAAAGGAATACTTTTCCACCTCAATAAGACTGATTTTTAGGAGTTATTTCTGCATTTTTGGTCAGCCACTTCTTTCTTTCTAAAATGAATTCTTACCAGCCACACAGGCAAGGTTTGAGAATCACACAACAGAGTGCAATAAGTGTGGGTCAAATGCTTCTAGAGGTAAACTTCCCTCTGGATCTGTCCCGCCTATGGATTTTCCTGTGTGTTTTGGATTTCTCCCAGGGACTTCAAAATGAGGATTAAACACACCTGACCCAGCAAAGCACTGAGGCTGGGACAAGGGCTCCTGCTTAGGGAAAGGATGGCAGCCTAAACCCATCTAGCCTAACTTCAGTGACCTACAGGTCTGGTCTCAGCTCAGCTGCTTGTCGGAAATGCCAAGAGATCAGCTCCTTCAAAGAGCGACAGGTCTCACCTCTCCCAGCAAGGTGGCAAGGTGCATGACAAGGCATTTCTCCCTTTGTCATGGGAGTCTCTCCCCTGCCACTGAGAGGAGATTACACATTGTTTTTACACTGACTGAGTAGATTGACAGATGCTGTTACCTTCCAGCCAACTCCCAGATCCTGGGCATCATGACAACATGGAGATGTCCTGAGCTCAGCTGCAGGGACATCAGGAATGAATGAGCTCTGAGGGGCTGGACAAAGTTTGGGAGCTGCCAGTGCTTTGGGCAATGAGAGCAGGCAAAGCAAAAGGCTGGGGGAAGGATAACAGTGTGCAAGGGCCAGCACATGTACACATATCTCAAAAGCATTTCACTGCTGCTTGATAACTCTCTCTCCCACCCTTGGGGTAGGTTTCAACAATTCAAAATCCAGAAAAATCAAAACTTTTTTAGCCTGCGTTTGACATCATTATTTCTGAACCTCCCCTATGGGCTTAGTTGAACATTCTGACTATTTTACACCACTCTGAGGGAAGGAAGGAGATGCAACTGTTTGGAAGCAGCAGGTAGGATAGGGTGGCTGAGGGCCCCTCCTTGATGGAGCAGAAGGTCACAGTAAACAAGGCCTGAAGTTCTATTTATAGGAAGGAAAGTGTGAAACCACACAGTTTCTTGATTAACACATTATGGGGTTCACCTTTAATCCATCCCAACACATTACAAATGCAGGCTGGCTGTGCTGCCAGGGCAGTTCAAGTGACACATCCAGCGCTAAGCCCGCTGGATTTGGGCTGGGGTTTGCCAGAATGCAGGAGCACTGCATGAAGAGGTACAGACGCCTGTTTTCAAATGAGCAGAGTTGCTCTTTTAACCCCATCAAGGCTAGCACTGCCATCACTAGCACACGTGCCTGGGCATCGTGTTTGAACCCACAACTCTGCCTTAGCCATCAAAGGTTATTTGAGATCAAATCTGTCTCTGCTGGGAGGGGAACTTATCAAACTGAGCCTCCTGTCTTCTGACAGCACTACATCCAGCTTGCAGAATAACATCCTGAAGGGTCTAATTTTTTAGCTTTACTCAATTTGCTTCAGTAATGAGCATTTCTTGCAGGCTGTATTAGATTGCTTGTGCTAACCCAGGAGGATAAAGGAGTAGAGATTATTTTCTGAATGCTACAAAAGAATTAAACCCTGTAATAATTGTGGGAAATCTCCCTGAAGATTCAACATAACTTTTATTTTCACTCTTCCAAACCCCCAAAATTCTGAAAGATCAAAATTATAACCCTTTATTGTACATTTCTGAGGAGTCCAGTCAGATAAAGAGTGCATTTTCTTCTCAGAAGATGCCTTCTCTTTTGAGCAACTAGATAAATAGTTAATTATTTGTTAATGGTGTGGAGGTTTTGGGATTTTTTTGGGCTTGGTTTTGGTTTTTTACTCCCATATAGAAGGGAAAAGGTGAAATTAGACTTTTTGTCCCTAGCTGTAAGCCTGTGAAAACCCCTTGCATACAATCTGTCAAAGTCACACCTGAATCTGGAGCTGCCTGCATTAATTATCAACTTTTCTATGTGTTAGTGCTAACATATGGCATCTAATTACTACCTCCAATTCGGCAGAGTTGTGCCACTTAGAATTTCAAAATTATTTTTTATATTTTCCACTAATGAAATAAATAAAAATAAATTTTAAGATTACTCAGCTACCCTCCTCCCTACTTTATTTTTTAAATGGAGAATTTTGTCATTTTCCCTGAAGCAGCGATGCTTTGATCCATTTAAGAGCATACTGTCTGCAGGATATGTGCCTGAAAGTATTGACTGTGTTCAAATCCAGATCCAAGACATTTAAGCATTTGCAAATTGTAGGATGTTAATGGCCACAGACAACTTAGAGTCAAGCAGGTGTTTGTAAATTTTTCAGCATTAGACTGGAGGAACGCCCTTTGTTTGAAAAAGGTAAAATGTCCTTAAAAGGATAAATACTGTGAGTGATTAATCTAGTAATGGTGGAGCCTTCAAAATTGAAAACATGCTTTTTGGCAGAAAATCCTTAACCAAAACTTTCTAGATGGGTTAAAACAACCTGCACAAAGGTGATCAGACCAGGACACAGTACAAAATTCATCATCTGCAAATCTTCAAGAGATGTTCTGTTTTTCAAGAGTAAGAAGCTTTTCAGAATCTCCCTGGGCAGACAAATTAATTAAATCTGAGGGCAAGTCTTGCCCCGCCAACTCTAGGTGCTAAAAACTTGGTGGAAGAGATCAAGATTTGCTTCATCTACATGAGCAGAGAAATGACTTAGACACATTGTAGGCAGGGAATGAACCACTGGAATGGGTTGCCCAGAGGAGCTGTGGATGCCCCAGCCCTGGAAGTGTTCATGGCCAGGTTGGATGGGGCTCTGAGCAACCTGGTCCAGATGTGCTGGAGGTGTCCCTTCCATACCCATCTCCCAGTTTCCATGAGGTGAGCTTGGCCTCTGGTATCAAGAGACAGATTCCTCAGATGACCCAGACATCTAAGGGCAGGAACAGTGATGGAAAAGGAGGAGCATTTCATCCTGGGAGTCTCCGGCTTGGATGCTCATTCAAAGCTTTTTCACAGGGGACTCAATATGGGGAGGGGGCATTTAATCACACAGTAAATACTGTTCTTTGAAAACCTCTGTAAATTGAATGAGAGGACCTGTCATTTCTCCCTATGGAACTTGAACAGGTCTATCAATTCACGAACAAGCTCAGAAGAATTGCAGAGTGTTCAACTTGTCCTACACATCTTTCCACAAGAAATTTTTGACCAAGAAAATTTCTTAAACCTCTTTGCAAACTGAGAAACACCACTTTACCCATACAATCCACTGGGGTCCTCCCATGACTCAGAAATCAAAGAGACTCGAGTATTCCTCAAAAGATCCACCAGCACAGATCAGGAAAACCAAGATGCCTTGGCATGTCTTTTTTCTTTTCCCCTTTGAACTTACCAATCTGGTTGAAGAGGTACAGTTTACAGTTTGCTGTTGGCATGGATAATATACCTCCTCAGATGGATAGCCTGAAGCATATGGGAAACATGTGCCAAACAAACCTCCACATCCCCCACACTGTTGTTTTTTCTCTTTCTTGATCTCCAAGCTGCTGGCAAACTGTCACCCACTCCATGAACCCCATGCCTACGCCCTGCCTTTCTGAGGAGCTGTACCATTATTACCATCATCGTGGTATTAGTTTGCCTTCTGTTTCCCCAGTTGATTAAAAAAAAAAAATAGTTCACCACCCCTGAACATGCCTATCAAAAGTTCCCACACCCTTCAGGAATCTAAATTTAAAAAGGTGTTTAATTTGACAGTTGGAACCCCTGAACCAACAATTTGTTTTTCCCCAAAAATACAAAGAAAGGCAAGAAAAAAAAAAGGTGAAAAACTCAATCCTAGTAATTTTTATGCGTGGAATAGATGCCAGAAAATAAGAGAGTATTCCCACAGTGCAAACAGGAGTTTCATGCAGATAACCCTAGACTAACAGCAGCAGCCAGGAGCCAACCTACCCTGCTTTCCAAGCAGGCACTACTTGCAGAGAAGGACAGAATTTGCACAATTCCCCACAGTGTTTTTCCAATATGTTCAATCTCCTTTAGAAAGAAACACTTCAAGCAACGAACAAGTAATTCACTGGGAGTCAATTTTGGCCCATTGCCTCTTATTTTTCTAATTTGCCAAGAAAATTGAGGTGAAATTTGTCTTTGAAAGAAGAACCCATGGAGGCCATACTTAGTTCAAGCCAGCATTCCTGTGCCTAAGGGATAATTGTGCCACTGCTAGCAGTAAATACCAGGGACTGGAGTCTGGATTCCAACAGCAACTTTCTCCTTGACCACAGTGGGGCCTGAAAACTTCAGTCCTTCTGCCCATCCAGGTGCCTTGGCCTCTATTCTGAGCACTCAAAGACAGCAAGAAATCACTGCTAAAAATCTTTGGGAAAATATTCTTCACCCAGAGGGTGGCTGGGCAGTGGAACAGGCTCCCCAGAGCAGTGGTCAAAGCACCAGACTGACAGAGGTCGAGGAGCATTTTGAGATGGGATTTTTGGGATTGTCCTGTGGAGGGCCAGGAATTGGACTTTGAGAATCCTCGTGGATGGATATCTATCCTTTCCAACTCAGGATAGTCAGTGATTCTAAGATTCCAACCTGAGAGAGAGAGAACTCTCCCTCCCATACAAATGGGTGACGGTTCATATTTCCTGTGCTCACGGCCACTTTTGTTTGGAAAGTTGTCATAATGGGAAACCTAGCATAATGTGAAGTTTTAATTTCCTTCCAAACTTCATAATCCTTGGAGAAGCCTGAAAAAGGGATGCACTACAATTAGCAAAAAAAGAAGCCTTAAAAAAGCCTTGCGGAGAGATTTAGAGCCCAATCATAATTTACATTTGCAGGTATGTAGATCTCTAAGTGCACGGCTTCTGCCCTGATTACTAATTAATGAGGTGCAAAGATGCCTGTTGGAGGAACCAGCTCTGATTATGTGGGCCTTAAGGGAAAATGAAGCTCTTGCAATCTAAGAAGGCAGATGATATCTTTAACATATATTTTAGAAAATTACAGGAACAAATCAAGGGGCAAAATATACACGTATATATTTTTAAAGAATCACACGCTGCCAAGTTGCACTACCATTCGATTATCTTATTTCCCTGAATATATAAACCTGGCATGTTTAATAGATTTACCTTGCCATCTATTTTGCATGTCATATACATCCACTTAAGGCGGTACCCTAGTATTCCAAATGGATATTACTGTCTTTATAGCATTCATTTTTCAATCGTTTTGAGGAATAAGTATACAGAGAGCTCCAAAGTGGGTCTCCCAGCTCATAATGAAGCATATGATTAAACCTTAATTTGGCTCAGATTCAGAATGGCATCATTCTGTAAAAAGGTGCTTTTGGCAAATGTTTAAGGCCGATCATGTACTTACATAATTTGTTAACACAGGTATGCCTTTTTGTTTCTTTTACTTTAAATTTTCAGCATCAACATTTTATCTCCATCTTAGCAATCTCAGGTGCTCCCACAATACCTCACTGTTAGGAGAACCCAAGGGAAGGATGTATGCAGTGAGGTAGGTCATGACATACAGCAGGTACAAGGAAGACCCTTTTTTGAGGACATTTCCTTCCTTCTTTAAAGCAGAAGATAAAAGGGAGTTCAGAGCAGCTCAACACCTTCCCAGCATGTCAGGTATAGGGAAACTGCATATTATTTTCACCACAAAAGGACTAAAGCAAAAACTGTCACAATGTCGTGCTTACTTCAGTTTAGAGAAAGACACAATTAAGTAAAAATAAATTGAACACATACCATTTGACTTTTCACTATCTGCAGGTTTCATCTGAATAGGATGATGCATCTAAAAACAAAAATGAAAGAGAGTAAGGCAGGTTGGATAGTCATAAAAAATCAAGAGTGATGTTTTTAATGAAGGGCTAAAAAGAGACACAATTTAATATTAAACATGTTGAAATTATTTCAATTCAGAATAACACTGTATTATAGGCTTATAAGAAAAAATAAAATGGTAAAGGAGTATTTTATAATGAGGAAGTTTAAAAAAAAAGATCATTGGGCCCATAGGACTCATATAAATCTTTAATTTGCTGTATCTAGTTTCAGAAGACCTCTAAAGTTACAGCCCTCATTAGTTTATGGCATGCTTGGTTTCTGTTTTACCAACTTTTTTTCCTTGAGCTCAACCACTGCCAAAACCAAGATGTAATTTTCAAGTAATTTAAGAACTAGCAAGCATTTCAAATGTACTCAGAGGAGTTCAGTTTGACAAATGAACTTTGCTTGTAATTAAAAAAAAACTGTGCTCATTCTTTTAGGACTGAGGAAGAAGAGATCTTGATTCCTAAAATAGCTTCCTATAATTGTTTAGTATCTCATAATTTTTGTTTTAGAATCCATTACACATTCATTCATAAAGCTTCCACCACAACACATAACAATTCTGGCTTCCATAAAAATTCCAAATCCTTTTTCCTTTTCAATCTCTTCCTCCGTTCACGTCCCTCTTACTGCAAAGGAAACCAACTCCTGTCTGCTGAACATTTCTGTGCTGATTCTGTGCTGAACATCCCACCTTGGCACACTTGGGCTGCTGCGTCCTCAGCTTTCTCTACTAAATGATACTGCTCCCACACTGAATTGTTAATAGCTCCAATAAAATTTCCACAAATGCTGTTTTTGTTCTTTCAGGAATAATAACACCACAGCACTTGAGCTCCCTCATGATCAGAGTTTTCTGCAGGACATTGGTGATAGCCAGGCCTGTGGCCACTGTGGTGTGTTCAGGGAAATTTTATTACAGCTTCTCAAAGGCCTCCAGAACTGACCTCACATTGAGATTCAATGTGGGAGATGTTTAAGCTTGAAAAAAAAACCCCATTTTAATTTTCTTTCCTGGACTCAGCATAGTTACATTTGACTGCACAAACCTTCCAGCAGCAGCAGGGCCACTGCCTTTTCTCTCCTCAGCAATTCCTTACCAATTCAGGTGAACAGGTGAAAAAATGTATGCTTTTTCTACTTTTCTATCATTTTTCAGTGCAGCACAGCTGCGTATTGCCTGAAAATGTCAGAAGCAATTCCATTTTCCTAATAAAACATTGTTATGACAAACTCCGGGAAACAAAAACAGCTGAGCAGGAGAGAACATCCATGCCCCCCTATCAAATATGCTTTCAAAGCTACACAGAAACCCACATCTGCATTGCTTTTGGTGAAGTAACTTAACCACTGGGGCAAACATTGCTGGATTCTTCAGAAAATATAAAATATTGCTGCGAATGTTTCTGTTAGATTTATTCAAAGTCCAGAACGCTCCCTGGCCTTGCAAATCATTGTATTCCTTGTGCTGCTTGCACAACTCCCCCGTGTGTCCTAAGGAAAGGCAAAGCCACAAGGTAGATGTAGCTGTCAGGATGCATAAATTTTCTTCAGTTTTAACAATTCTGCTCTCTTTAAATCATTTGTTTCGTAAATGGACTTTAATAGCCCAGCACTTGCCTGCTACCACTCTTATTAGATCAGTTTTATAGAAAAAAGGGAAGTTCTATCGTTCTCTGTCTTCTTTACTGCTTAAGGTTTTTCCTGACATCAAGGGCATCTCCTGGGCACTGCAGGAGACTTAAAATTTGTAGGAATGTGAGGCAGCATGTCCACTCAGCAAGCGAAAACAGAAAGAAGAAAAAAGGGTGTAACTTGCTCCACAAGGCTGTTGCAGGTTACTGAGGACTCTGAGGAGCAATGGAGTGGTGAGAAAATAGAGGAAAGAAAGATAAGTATTGAAAATTCACAAATATGCAGGATATAAGAGAAAAACCCAGCCCAATTTCAGGCCTTTTGTAGACAGGGAATCAATTGCACTTACAGATGTGTTTATGTGCTCCTAAGAGGAGATATTTTGAATAAAGGCAATTCCAACAACATAAAAAACATCTCACTTTTCAAACTGCCCACACCAGAGAAACCAAATTTAGACCAAATTCACATGAAGAAGTTATTTTTGCAGCCCATGGTCAGAACACAAAGATCAGTGTCACTTGACAAGCACATTTACTGCATATCCAAAGTCATCCTCTTCACTCACACATCATTACCCCAAGTTCATTAACTCAGTAATCTGGTACATTCACAAACCAAGAGGCAAGATTTAACATGATGCTTCAAATAGGTTTTGACTTGATTTCAGAAGTTCCTGCTAAAAACTCATGGTCCTCTTCACACCATCAGGCTGAATTTGGGAGTGATGCCATTGTGCTTAAAATTATATTGGTGCAAAACCAATAAAAGATCCAGCTCAGGCCTGGAGAGTTTAAACTGCAGAACACCCCCAGAACAAATGGATGTGATACACAAACCTGGCTTCAGCAAAGAGGAGAGTGGAAAAATACCTTACTGACAGTTTCCTAACATGAGAGGGCTCATGTTGAAGCTTGTTTAACCCTGACCATCACCAATTGATACGTTAACAACCTTTAACACTAGATTCAATAAAACATGCCATTTATAACCTGAAATGGGTTTTACAGAGTCACTGGTTCGCATCTCATTATTAAACTCATTGCTGACCTCTAGAGACAACTGCCGTGACAATACATATTATAAGCTCTCTACCCATAAAATATTTAAAGGTAGGTGTAAAAAAGAAAAGAAAAGAATGACTCTCAAAGAAGTGTGTAGTGAATAAGAAAATTAAAGGGGCAGAGACAAAAGTTAAATAGGTACTATCCTTTCACTCTACAATGAGCAAAAGACAAAATAATCTGTACGTTTTGTATCTCCCCTGTATAACTGCAGGCTATAAAACAATAAAATAGCTGTGCTTTCTCAGGCCCTCCAAAAGATTACAGATGATATAAAACTGTTTCAAATTAGATGCCACTCACTAGAATCATGTCATCTACAGAAATGAAGGATTTCCCATCTTATCAGGAAGCTGTTATTGTAACTATACATCACTTATGGATCTCAAGGTAAGTGATTTCTCAGTATGTCATGTTGTCACACAGAACAACAGGAAACATTTCCTTCTTTTCTTGGAGAAAGCTTTGCTTATGAAAATACAGTATTTATGAATGCACACTTACAATTAATAAAGAGGCAAGAACAAGAAAAATAACCTCAGCAAGTAATTTATTACCTTGAACATCATCTTGTGCTCAGCACACACAGTAAAAGAGAACAACACAGCACTCAGGCAAGTTCTTTCTGAGCATGGCCAGCTTCCCCTGGCAAGCACTGTGCATGGGGATATCAAACCCAGGCTGGAGTATGGGGCTGTGAGGAGCAACTTCTCCTCATCAGTATTACAGAGAGTTCTACTGAACACACTTGTGCAGCAAGCAGGGCATGACCTGCCCTTCTACAGGTGCTCTGTGTCCATCCCAAAACACACCATGCCAATGTTTTACAGCTGAGAGCAGGCAAATGCCTGCTGCCCAAGGTTGCCATTGCCTTGTGGCAGTGCTGGCAGCAAAGTGGGGGCTTCACTGCTGCTTGTGCTGTCACAGAGGCCACCCAAAGCCCAGGGCCAGGAATGTCACTGCCTCTCCTTGGGCGCATCCCAAGCAGGGGTACTGAGACAGTCCGTGGGAATCAAAAAGGCAAAGAAACAGTTGTCAAACATGCAACCCTGAAAATCCCCCTGAAATTAATGAGAATCTGGCTGCTGGCTATGTCCGGGACAGCAGCAGGACCATGCCAAGGCCTAGAATTACAATGGAACAGTTACATCTTTCTCCCCTCCTTCTTTTTCCTGAGTACATCTTGCTGTATGTAAACATAACATCATTAGAGAAAAAAACACAGCAAAGCAACCGAATACATCTCAAAGGCATGTCACCTCTCCAGCTTTAGAGGCTCAAAGTCATCTTTTCAACAAAAATAGCAGTACCTATTTACATTCTTGTCAAAGCCATGTGACATCTGCATGGGAGAAAACAAGCCGGCTAAGAGTCTATTTCTGGCAAAAATATTGCAAGGAAATTAGATTAACCTGGGTGGAATTCTATCTGGGAATTTGGAGTCTGTCGTGGTGATTAAGTCATCATTTCTGTCAGATTACTCTAATCGGCTGTCAAATACGATTCCACAACCCCATCTGTAACTTGGCATCCTCGTTATTCAGTCGATGTTACCTTCTGTATACAAAACAAACACCAAACAAGGAGTTGTGTGCAGTCTAGCATTTAGCAGAGTCATTAGCTGTGATTACTATTGTGTGGTTGCACGTTGCACCAGGCGATCAGCTCCTGGTTTGTTTTGTTTAGTCAGGGGATGCTTCAAATCAGGTGTAATCTTAAGCCTGAGGTGTCAGGGGTGAATGGGTAAGAACTGTCTCCAGGCACGGGTGAGCATGGGGTTGGCACATTCCAAGTCACCACTGCATCAACAGCAACTGCTTAAATCACATTTCAGAGCTGTCAATATATTTGCTGGAAAGGCTTTTGGACACCTGCTTTCCATCAGTTTTCTGAAGAGAAATGGGCATTCAGATATTCTGGGTAGGCTAAAGACTTCCTGCGAGCAGCAATTTCTGTGAGTGAAGCAAGGTTTGTAGGAGGAGGCAGTTGGCACTGGAAATGGTCTGTATTGGCTGCTTTAAGATGTTACACATCAGTATGTCAGTCTTACACAGGACTTTGGTGATTAAAAGCAGGAGATGCCTTTCAGTGAAGATGAAGGAGCTGATGGGCTCATTTTGCTGCAGCTGTGTTGAGTCTGTGAAATTTGGATATCCTCAGCATCTCTGAAATTCTGGCCACCTAGACTGAAAAATCTTTTTTTTTTAATAGTCCATTGCAAAAGCACCTTCATACATCTGTTAGCAGCTTTTATTGTCCATTCCTGCCACTGTGGATGCACATGCCTTGCTCCTGTTACTTCTCATGCCTCAAGGAAGGAAAACCTCTTGGCAAGAAGGGGTTCTGAATGCACATCAGACCTGCCTGCACCTTCACCCAGCTCAGGATGGCAGTCAAAGACCATCTCCTCAAAGTCCTCTAAAGTTAAGCAGAATGTGACTTTTCACCATCAGAGTTGAGGGACTGAGTGTGCAGAATGTTGTCTATGACTCCTCACTCCTTACCACTCCTGTATTAATTTTTCTATAATCTTTTAAAGCCACCAGCAAACTTCTAGAGCTGTTAGCCCTTTTCAGACCTGTCTCCTTCCTCCCTTCCCTGTCATCTGCCTTGGCTAGAAGTTTCTAGCCATGAGCCAACTCAGTTTGTCCCTTACCTGTCACCCTCACAGACCACATCACAGAGAAACACCACACAAAATGGAGCTAAACCTCCCCCCAGGCAAAGGGTAAATTTGAAGATCTCAGGTTACTTGGGTAACAACCAAACCAAACAAAAAGCAATAGGATTAAATGATGACAGCCTGCATGTATCTTGTCATTTCTAGCACTTTGGGACTTGCTTCTTGCTAGCATTAATCACTGTTGAAGCCAAATGGGACTTCAGTATTTTCTACATCTCAGAACTGTAAAATGTCAAGAGAGAATGTGGGATAGAGAAGAAGAGACATTAGACCTTAATTAAACCCTAATTTTCTTTTTGGGTGAAGGATTATAAATTCTGAGACTTTGGGAATCAATAGGAAAATTGAAGAGGAAGGAAATATTAAAGGGAGCAGCAGAGACAGGCTAAAGGCTCAGAAGAAAAGCATCTGAACAGGTACCAGCATGGAAAGCAGTGTGAAAAAATTATATTCTTTGCCTAACTCTGGTCTGGAAATTAATTCAAAGCTTTCTCCAAACTTCTGATCCAATTAGTGAGTGCAATTTAATTAGACCAGTAGTCCAAGGAAAAAACAAGACCAACCAGGTTTCTGAGAACCTCTGCTGAGTCTGGAAGTCAGGAGGGAATGTATTGACCTACCAGACAATTGGGGGAAGAAGAGAAAATACTCCATAAGCACCAGAGAATTAAATGATTTTCAGTGTCTTTAGAGACCATTGCTTTTCTGGACTATTATGTGCAGATACCTCTATACCCCCCTCCCCACCCCTCATTTCAGCTTTTAGCTCCCCAGTTTTTCCATAGGATCTTTCAGAGGAGCTCTTGAATGCTCATTTCTCATATCATTTCATTGCCAGCTGGTTTTGCTTTTTTAAACCCTTGTGACTCACAAGTAATATGAGTTTCCCAGAAGTGAAGGAGGTGTATTTTCCTATCGAAAAGAACTGTTTAGAATGACTCCTCTAGGGTCAAACTAACTTGAATTACGCAGTCAATATCTGGCTAGCGCTTCGGGAACTTCTCTGGGAACTGGGGATAATCTCCAAGGCCAAATAAATACTAGTGAATAAAAGAGGCAAAGGACTGCTCTCTGGATCTTAAAATAAGTGGTGTGGCACAGCTTGCATTTGCACAGCTATACTCCTCCTTCCACTCCAAACAGGATATCCTTGTCCACACTGTCCAGTGGGAACAGTGTGTAGCCCATGTTATTTCCCCAAAACATGCCCACACACCAGGCAGGGAAGTGCTAACCAGCACCATGGTCCTGCTGGCTTCACCAGCACAGGCAGAGCTTTGGATTCCCAGTATTGGTTGAAGTCATTCACCTTCGCTTATTCACAGATAAAAGGAGGAAAAATGTGCATTTATCACTTAGATTCTCACAAATAAATGTAAAGCAGTTGCTGTAACTGCCTGAGAGATGGCATAGCTAGAAGATTGTTTGCTGTCATCCTTTCATAAATCCCAGTTTAAGGGATTAAAGCTGTGTTAGGCATTCATACAATTTTAGTAGTATAAGAATGTGATCTGTTACTTGGCCTCCTAAATTACTGTCACACATATATACATGCTTTTTTTGGAGAGAGAGAGAGAGGGAGAGGGAGGGAAGGAAGAAGGAAGAGAGAGAAGCAAGAGAAAATGAATATTGCTGGTGGGTGCCAAATATAGTTCATGCGGTAACGCATAACATCATTATTTTCTATTTAGAGCACAGAAACAAGCATATAGCTTGCTTAAAACAAGTTGTTTTACCGGAGAACACTAAAACCACTGAAATTCAATGGCTTTTGGAAGCTTTCCAACTCAGTTATTTGCAAGCCACTACACTCTGTGGTTTAAATTCAAGTTAAATTAAACATTAGTTAGGGAGACTAAAAACAACTCTGCGCTTTAAAATAATAACAAAATATGATTATTATTATTATAATCAATAATTCTTCATCTAGTGATCCCTTGCACAGTCACCCCCACATCCTGCTGTTCCTCCCATACATTTACTAATTAGGCTGTAGCACTCAGTCTCTTTTAAATGTTGTACCCTCATATAGAAATTAAAAAGTTGGCTGTCTTAGAAGTGACCACTTCCTAGTGTACAAACAGCTACTGTTGCTCTTTTAGCAGTTCTTCTCCATTTATTTAATTCCTTAATTTCTTACCTCCTACACAAATGGCAACAACTTCAGGGCACAGGCAAGCCAAATGAAGTGGAGATAAAGAAGGGGAGGTATGGCCAAAAATTGTCTCTTCAAAATCACACAGAAAGCAAAGTTATTAACTATCTTTTCTTCAAACAAATGAGCCTTTACAGAACCTATTCAATCCTAAAAATAGACATTAAGTGGGATTCTATAACTTGTTGGGAATAATGCCTTGGGGATATTTTGCATCATCCATGCTTAAAAAGCAAACCCATTAGACATCTGAGCAAAACATCAGATATTATTTTAACAGCAAGAGCTATCCATCTCATCGGCAGCAGCAATAACTTCTGTTGACATTTTGCCAATTGAAGTTTGCGTGTCAACAGGGTGGGGAGATAACTGAAGTCTCCCTGTGACATTAATTGGCTGGGTTTTACCTCCCAAGGATTGCCCTGAAATCCAAGGTGATTGCAGGGGGCAAAAACCTCTGCCCAGGTTTGTGAGTGGAAAATGGAGCGCGGCTCGGCGGCGCCTTGCCCAGCGCCATGCAGGGAAGCTTGGCATGGCCTGGAATGAGGATCCAGGGGGAGGGAGCTGAGCTGTCCGCACTGCACCAGAGCCCGAGCTCCTCACGCTCTAATTGATTCCTCTCCCAACACCCCTGCCAGGTACTCACTGCTGCTGTCTCCCTGCAGCAGAAAGGAAGAAGGTGGGGAAAAGGCAGAGAGGCTCCATGTGATGCACCTGGAGTTATGCCACCACCAAAGCCAAAATCTTGTCATTTTATCATCAGGTGTAGCTAAGACATTATTTAGCAGGTGTACTCCACACAAGCAGTGTTATTTTTACAATATTACTCCCTGGCAACCCATTTGAGAGGTGACATAAAACCTGAAGCAGTGATCCAGGGCTGCTGGAGGAACCAAATGCCATCCAAGCTGTTGTGGCTTTGGGATGTCAGCTCATAACTAATGCAGCCTTGTTGTGCATTGGGTGGATTTGGCCAGCATGACCTAAGATGGCAGGACTCAATTCCCAGCATGACACAAGCCTTCCAGTCAGTGTCCCACTGGATATGACTCAAGTGTTCTGAAGATGTACTTTCTTCCATCTCCCCAGTTGGGCGTTTGTTTCCAGAAGTCAACAGGCGGTTGAGACTTTAAAGGGAGAACTTTCCCTTCAAATCTAAGAACACCTCCTCCCCCCATATTAGTATTTGGAAAACAGGCCCAGAGCAAAGCCAAAACATACTACCTATTAAGTCATCCTCCACGTAAAATCTTCCCATGGGAATGACAGAGGTCCCTCAACCATCTTAAAAGGGGAAGGCAGCAAAGCAGAGACATTCTTGCTTGAGTGGTCTGCAAAGGCAGATTTCACTTTTTTCCCAGATTCCCCACTTAGGGAGCACTGACTCCTGAGAGCGTATTAGGGGAATTTTGCCCTTCTCAGAATCTGTGAAAGCTAGAGAAGAAGTCCCCATTTTAAAAAAGACCTTTCCTGCTGCCAAATGAAAATATTCAAGTAGCTCAGTCTGCGGTCACCATTTTAGGGTGCTAATGCTCAAGCCTGGTCCACAGGAAACCCCTCCCTTTCTACATAAATCCCTCTGATTCCACATCACCTTCTAGGATAATTTTTAGAAATTTGTTAAGAAAACAAAGCAATCATCTACCCTGTCCTTCTTCTTCCCTAAAAACCCAGTCCCAACCTAAAAAAAAAAAACTTTTCTTTCAGACTACCAATGACTGTGAAGAAATTTAGTTTAAATCATAGGTTTTTAAAAACATGCAATAGCTTTTGTAATGCAAAAGACAAGCTCGGTTCTGAGAGAGGCCAAAGCGACTAGGATATAAAATGCCTGTTTTGCAGGAGTTTTATTTAAAGACTTACTCTGTTCTGTGTTTGCTTGTTGTCCTCTGTGAACTATGCTCTGGGAAAACACCATGTGATTATTCTCATCAATATCCTCTACCTTTGCCAAGCTGGAATTCAGGAGATAACCCTTTAAAAGGAATGACTAGCGACAGCAACATTTCAGAAAGGCAAGAAAGCATAGTCAGGGGATCCTCTATTTCTTTCACAGTGTTATCTCATCTCCACTTATCTTCTTAATTTTTTACTTTCACTCAATAAGAGTGAAACCAGCCTTAGCCACTCCCCCAGTTTCACATCACAGATCTTTCTGTTCATTTGCTAAGTGGATCTTCTGCCTGGCTCTTTCTGCAGCATGGAAGGTCACCTTGATTCAACAACGCTCTTGGGCTCATCTTCTGACAGAAACTAGAGTCTATTATTTTGTACAAAACTCAAATTCTAGGCTATGGGATTTTTTTAATGTAAAGCTTTTTTAAAGTTCTGTTGGAAAGCTCTCCTATTTGCATTACAATGTACCAGCAAGAACATCTTATAGCTAAAAAGTGTGATTGAGGTAAGTCTAAAATAAGTCCCAAAAGCATCAAAATTATAAAATTTATTGAAATTCTACCTTTTAAATTAGAGCAAAGGGTACAATATATAGAAAAAAATGGCCCTGATGATGTGGGGCTGCTGCCATTTTCACTTTTCACTTAGCAAAGGTACAGAGAAGTTCTGAGTCCAGAATACATATCTTGATTCACAATTCCCTCCTCCCCAGAAGGCAGACAGGCAGTCAAACTCCTCTCTGTTACCAAACACAGACCAATCCAGATTTCTTCAAAGGCCAGATGTGAGCCCCAAACTACTTGTCAACATGCATGCCTCTAAATATTGCAGGGAATAGCCAAAGCATTCAGGTAGAAAAGAGGTTTTGAGTTAAGATGTCAAAAATCCTCCTCTCCTGACTGAGATCAGCTGGGGTAAGTAGTACAGTTTTATTGTTGAACCAGCGGAGCCATAATATTTTACGCCAAATGAGGATATGGCTCATAAATTCTATTTAAGCTCTCCATGAGCTGAAGTTACAGGAATTTTCCACGACTATCCAGTATCAGCATCCAGACTCTCAGTGTTATGCCAATAGTCTGCCCTGGCAAAATAATCTGGAGAGAGAATGAAAAAGATAGCTTGATATTCCATCCATCTATGAAAACAGAACAATACTGCCACAAGTCTCCAGCCACAAGCACACACAAATACACACTGTCCACACAAAAATATGAATGTCTAGCTGTGTACACATACAGTTGCAAACACCAGTAAGAGTCACGTTGAACAACCATATTATTTTTAACCACCCTTCGTATGAACTCATTCTCTTTAATTTTTTAGCATCTCTGTAGCTAATGTACTCTGCCAGTGCCTTCTTTGTGGTAAGGAAAGTGGTTTATATTCAAACTAAACAAGCACTATATATTTATAATGCTAATCTTCAGGAATTCTAATGCATTTGAATATTTCTGTCAGTAGGTGTTTTGGAAAGTGAAACAATCAAAAAATAAATGGACAATATTAGCAGAAACATATATTTTTGAAGAATGAGTCCAGTTCCAGCTGGCTGTGGCGTTTGGACCAAGCTGTGATTAAGATTTCATTAGTAAACGGGATAATGCTAGGAAAAGTAAAGCCAAAATCAACCTGCCTCCACCCATCTGCAAAGCGCCAAACCAGCATCTGATCCCAAGCATGAACCTTAATGCCTGTGTCCAGAGACTGGGCCCCTTGATTCTTTTGAAAAAAAAAAAAAAAAAAAGCAACAGTGCTTCATTTAGTGTCTACAAGCATCAGTATGTGAAAACTTGTCTTCTTTTACTTATTCTTTACTGCTACTGTACTCAATTAGAAGCGTTCTCTGTCTATGCCCCGTGAGTAACATCTTTATGTGCAACTCACCTAAAGGTCAAGGAAATCTCTTTGCAGGGATGGCTTCAGGTGGAACAGCTGCAGGCCACAGAGAACTACCAGGAAGGTCCTCTGATAAAACCAACAGAGCTAAAAACTCTTACATCTTTCATCCTACCTGCTCCAAAGCTAGCATTTAGAGCTACTGGGAAGTCTTGAACTCCTGGTCTCTTGGCATATGCTACTTTTTCTGAGAGAGGCTAATGCAGCCTGAGGGCTGTTGCAGTGTCAGTGAAGCTATAGCAGAAGGCAAGGAACGCACAGGGAAGGAGGAATGGGTGCAGAAAAGAAGTTTTCTCCATGTCCCACCCCCTATTTTTGGCTCTCATGTCAACAGGGAGGAAGACAAGCAGCAGACAATGAGGGCTGTCAGCTATCAGGCCACTTCTAAACTGGGATAAATCCATGTCATTCTTTGCAAAATGACCAGGGTCACAAGAGGCAAGGGACACGTCTGCCTGAGCAACCCCCAGGGCCCTCCAGACACAAGTGTGTAAGCACAGCACTTAGACTGACTGTAGCTCTTACTTAGCAAGACCTTTCTTTTTGGTTAATCATATATTTTTATACAAATAGGAGGATTCTATATTTACCCAGCATAGCAATTTCTTTCACTTCTTAGCAGTCGGAGAAATGAGAGATGAAAAAAATCCAGCAGCTCATCTCGAATGACTTACTGCCAATACAGGATTAGTGCCTATCCCATATTTTCTAATACTTTCCTACCCCAAACACCCGTAAGGACTGGGATTTAACTTTGTATCCTTTAGAAGATTATTCTAATTGAGCTGGGTATTTTTTTGTGATACTCAATCTAAGCTTTATTTCACCTCTTAAGATGGTAAATCCTTGGTTCTGTGTACAACCAAAATAATTCCTATTTGTCACTGGCATTTGGGCAGTGGAGGAAATAAATGCACCATCTTCATGGATGCTGCTGTGGATGCTGTGTGAGGTGCTCCCACAACAGCACTTATCCTCCTCTGTATTCTCTGCAATATTTGAAATGAATATACTGTATAATAACACAGCACATTTTCCTCTAAGGTATTGTCAGAATTTGCCACAAAATAGTATTAGTTGCTGTCTGGTGGATACTTGCTCAAGTGATGGTCTAGAAAACAAACTCCCTTCAATCATTTGAGCCATTCACAGCTGAATGGAAAGATAAAGGTGTCATATCCCTCACATCTCTGCATGAGGCTGCAATCCCTCTGAGTGATCCTGGCAGCAGTAAGGAACACTGAGTGTTGTGTTCTCATGGTGCAATCAGGAGCTTCAGTTGTGGAGGTACCAGATTTTCAGTTAATAGGATCATAGAACGGTTTGGGTTGGAAGGGACCTTAAGGCTCATCTCATTCCCTGCCACAGGCAGGGGCACCTTCCACTACACCAGGTTGCTCAAAGTTTTTAGTTTAAAACTAATCTTGTCCTGTGATTAGTGTCTTATTTTCCACAATCTTACTTTCTTCAACTCACAATCCTGTGTTCTCTATCTTGAAATCAGTGATAAGCCTCTATTCATACTTTCTTAGAGATCATTACAGACTTCTAATTTTTCCTTTCAGACACAAGCTTATTTTTTTTGTTTCTTTCTCTGCTTTTTCCCTGTGTCTCTCCTTCAGAAGAGAAAATTTCCACTCACTGCAACTTGTAACGGTTGCAAGTGGGAATGGATGAGCATTCCTAGGATGAATGACTGAGGCAGTGTATTAATGTGATTCCCTGATACATTGTAAATTCCATTTGCAAAGCAAAGTTCCTTATTTTAAGCCCTGCTTGCATATCCCCTGCCTGGGATGGCAGATAGACCATCTCTGAGTTACAATGGGGTGAGAGCTGGGATTGACTGCAGACTGCTTTAATGCCACTCTTAATGACAACTTGTGAAGATTAGGAAGTTGTCAGAATCAGATATCAGCAAAAGCTCCAGCTTGCTTTGTGAAGTCAGTCTGAATTAATTAATGGGTAGCTTTCCTTTGATATCGCTTTGATATCTGGCTGCAGCTGGATAAAAATCAACCACAAAGGAAGCTACATTTTGTTTACCACTGCTTAAGACTCTGTTTAGCTCAATGTGATTTTTTTTTTCTTTTGCAGTTTTTGCTTTTTAACTTCCCTGGCACAAGGCAATAGATACAGGCTTTTGTTAATAAATGGAGTTATGGTGGCATCTTTTTCAATGGATGCTTCTCTCTGCTCCTGCAGATAGTCAGGCTACTGTCTGGTAGCAAAGCCATTACTGATTTCAGGTAAGCTGATGGAGAAAAGAGGGACCATTCCAAAAGTGAGAAAAACGTTAGCTTTCCCCCTCTGTTAGTGCTTTTCCTGTTAAAAGGTACTTGACACTCTGAATGTAGAATCATAGAATCATAAAATCATAGAATCACTGAACAATAGAAAGGTTTGGGTTGGAGGAGACATTAAGGACCATTTAATTTCAACCTCTTGCCAAGGGCAGGGACACCTTCTACTAGACCAGATCTGTCCAAGCCTTGTTCAACCTGGCCTTGAACACTTCCAGGGATGGGGCACCCACAACTTCTCTGGGCAATCTGTGCCAGTGCCTCCCCACCCACACAGCAAAGAATTTCTTCCTGATGTCTAATCTAAACCTACTCTCTTCCAGTTTGAACCCATTCCCCTGTGTCTTGTCAGTAATACTTGCTGTCTGCTTTAGAGGGTGCTGACCACTTGCTTCACACACTGACAGCCTAAAATATAAGCTCTGCAACTGCATGTCCTCCATGTCTTTCCAGGGTGGGAATTCACAGCCCATTTGAGCTTCTCTAAAGGTTTTGGATGTTTACCAAGACAATCAGATGAACATGCCTGTACCCCAGACTGGTGCTTGCACCCAAATGAATCTCCATGTACTTCTGGCAGCCCCTGTGGCCCCACTGGCCAGAGGAGGAAGGATTTCTCTGCACAGCACAGGGGAAGAGCAGACAAAAAAGTGGCTCTTCCAACTAAGCTGATGAAGATGATAATTTCTTCAAGAGAATGAGCAAAAAATAAACTATCCCTCTGGGTCTGTGAAGAGTGTTTTTAATTAGGCCGAATGTGATTGTCCACAGAGTGTTATTAGAGCAGGAGACTCAATCAGGCCACCCAGTTTCACCCCATTTTTGTAGTATTATGGAGTTTTTGAGCACAACAGAGAAGACAGAACTTCTGTTTTCTCACTGTTCCATTGCAGCACAGTGCACCTGCCCAGTGTGATCACAGGGAAAATCTGGCTGGGGCTACCTCAGCTTCCTGCACCACCACAGGACTGCAAACACACCATGAGCCAGCACTGCATCCCTTCAACAGCAATGGACCACAGAGCAGAGGTGTTTGAAGGAAGCAGCACAGCTCACAGGGCTGGACACAATGGCAGGAGGATGCTGAACAAACATTCTCTCTGATATAAACACGCCACGAGGCCCAGGCTCCTTAGTCATACCATAACTCAGATCCATGGGCGCCAAACATTGCTATCAAGGCAGGTAAATGGCATCCAAGGGCACCTCTAATGATGCTGCTTCCTGATGCCTGCAACTCTGTTTATGATTTGCCTTTCTAATTTCACTATTGTAGGAGTAGTCAGACAGCTAGGAAGGCTCCCTGAACTAGTTTTTCATTAGGAAGACAATTTTAATAGCTTGTGTCGTGGTGCTAATGAGGCTGACTGAAGCACCTGTACTTTCTGTTCCAGATAACAGAAAACAGCTAACACCAGCAGGAGGACAAATAGCTGTTTAAGAGAGTGCCTGGGCTATTGTCCTTAGCTAAGCACCCCACCTAAATCTTGGTGAGCTTTGCAATACCCTGGAGTACTCCAGTGATGGCTTCTTGATTTTCTTCAGAGATTTCCATTCTGAAGTGCACAGCAAAACATTCTCCAAGTCAGCGATTTTTGGGCACCCAGCTTAAAAGTGATATCCTGTGAACTGATCCTCCACCCTCACTGAGTAAGATTTCTAAGTTGGACAAAAAGGTCTGGAGGGATTTTGCAAAGTGATGACCTCAACTGGTCAGAGTTGTGGAAACCAGAGGTAAATCCCAGTGTCACATGCCAGAATGGGGATGAGCTTCACATTAGTGAATTTTTCTGAGGTCAAGCCATTATTATGCATTACTTACTTTCCATCCCAATATTATTATACTGCAAAGCTGTGCAAAAAAAGAAAAGAAGAAAAAAAAATTCCTGAACTACTCCAAGACTTCTCTAAATAAGCTAGTGTGCATCTAACAGCTTTTGCAGCTGGGCCAATGTGCTCTTGCTTCCTGAACATCCTGATATGGATGTTTAGGATCTAAACCTAAATGCCCATGCCCTGTGCAGCTCTGCACCCTCCTTACCCACCACAGGTCATCACATCCCTCAAGTAAGGCAGGCCAAGGCTTAGCCACCTTCTCTCAGTGCCTCAGCAATGGATCTTCCTGCACTTCCCTGCTCTTGGAGAGTCTCTGCCAAACGTTTGAAGTTTTCCAAAGAACAAAATCCTTACTAGAGCATGGACTCATATCCAGATATCACAGTATTTGAGTCACCGCCCTCAGTACCAGGAAACCAAGTGCTGTTCCTTGCTTTCTATCACTCTCACCAGAATTTGATACCTTCATACAGCTGGAACAGCTTCAAGAGGAGAGACAGTGACCCTAATCTTAGCTAAGTCCAGTGGTGAAGGCTCTGTTAGGTCAATCCAAGCTAAATCCTTTCAGTAAACAAGGCAGAGAGGATATGAACTGCATTCTCCTTGCATGCCACAAAGTTATCCTAATTATGAGGCTGTGGATTTGGTGAAGGCAAATTTGACCCTCCATCCCTCAATGAGAAAAAGGGACAATATAAGTATGAACCAAATGTTTTGCTCAATTTAGAGAAGTTATGTTCACTTGGTGAATATTCTCCTCTCCCTACACCTGCACAACACTCACTATTCTCCCTTTAAGCTGCAAGTTCAGCTACTTAGAGATTCACTGGGTTCTAAGTCACCTTTTTCCATTTTATAAATCTGGGCTGTGATCTATTCTGTGTTTCACAGCAATGGTAGCTGCAAACCCAAATTTTCTACTAAGGTATCTGAAATTAGTGCAAATATTCATTTTCACTGAAGTGGCAGAATCAGTGCAACTTTTTTTTTTTTTTTGGAGGGGCATGGGTAGAAGTGGCATTTTTGAATAAAAAAATATACCCACATGTCTTCTGAGCTGGGCAAAGTGTAGGTTACTTTGCATAGCATTCTAAAGGAAGGAATGGGCCAGATTCACTTTCTCAACATCACTGAGTGTCTTATAGCTCACCTCCTAGGAACAGCTGCTCCCTGGGAATTCTCTTCTTTCCCATCTGGTATTTTTATCATTTAAGCAGTTCTATACTCTTTGGATCCTTCATTAAACAGCATTTGGCCATACTATATGGATACTGAATTAGTTTAATTTGTCATCCTAAATCAATCACTGCAAAGCCTTAACTAAGTTAATTGCTCTTTGAATTCCCTTTCTGTTTGTCAAAATCTCTCAGAGTCACTGCTATATCATATTCAGGCTATTATTCAAATCATATTGGATGATTACCTTTTTATTACAGGTAATTTTTACATAATGTTCATATAGTACTGGGAAACCATAAGGCTTAAAACAGAGAAGGGAACTGGATATTAAAACACTTCTCCAGAAAGGGGAGTGTCAGGATAATCATTAGAAAGGAGCTCATGATGTAAAGCAAGAATCAGAAAAATATGTTCAGGTTTTTTGCTTCTTGTTGGACAGATGATATTTTATCAGAAAATGAATGAGATTTCATAGTAAGTCGTCATGGGTGCCTGCATTTTGGACTAGATAATTCTGATTATTATTTTTCCTATTCTACACCCCTAAATGGACTTTGAGGTGTCCTTACAGCCAGTACACAACCTGTGGGCAAAGTTCCCTCTAAGCCAGTCCTGCTTCCCTATGATGTAAAAAATATTTAATGAAACCAGATGTGATTCGTACAATGCAAAGATTAAAAATGTTTTCCTTGACAACATCTGGCAAAAAAGAAAGCCATGAATATTTTACAAATACAGTTCCTACAAACTCCACCTTGCTGTTAAAATAGTAAGAGCTTTCTCAAAATGGTATTTCTTCCTTGTTAAACCCTTAATCAAATCAATTCATGCAGTTAATGTCCTAATTTTATGCCAGAACTTCAACACAAAAGGTTTGCTGCTGCTTGGAATATATATATGTATATATATATATATTCCACTTGAAATAAGAACCATGTAAACCATGATTCTGTTAAAAGCGTGGGAGTGCAGACTGGGGGCTGTCAATTATTTTTGTGATAACCTTAGGTAGGAGGATATATAAAAAATGTACATAAAGACAACAAATGACCCTTACCATGTCCAATAAATCTAACTTCAAATAAAGAACAAAGACTCCAAAGAGTTTTAGGCGTAGATTTTACAAATGGATGCCCATTGATTTCTGACTTCAAATAGCCTCTGCATGACATTAAAAGTGCATTTATTCAGCTATTTGGCTCCAAGAATCCAACCAACACATAGTGCTCTTGTGTTACCTCTCTGCACTTAACCCTTGCCAGGAAACCCTACCAGGTTCATTTGTCAGCAAAACACAGCACATTCTGTTTTTAAAATAAAGCATGTTAAAACTAAAACAATGAACGAATGTCAGAGCCATAAAGGCAGTTAAAGCAGTCCCTGAATACAGCTCTTTGAGGTTTGCCCTCTATACAGAAGCCAATTTTCACTAAGCAGCAAATTAGAGCATAGGGGAAGCAAGACTATTACATCTAACTGAAGGTACAGAATAAATTTAGATGGGTGGAATTTATTGGATTACTCTGTTTAGGGAATAGAAGTTAAACACCTCTAACGAAGCCATGAGATTCTTAATGAAGATGAGACTAGTTAAGGCCTCAGTTCTACATCTCATCCCAAAGAAGCCCATTTCCAGGATCATTATTACATTCAAATTGAGATTTTCCCTTTTCTCCCTTCTGCCTTTTAAAACAAAATCCAAGTGAACACTCCAAGAAAACCTGACTCTAAGCTGAATAATATAAACCACATCCCTACGAGCTATGTATGTATCAGCAACCTGCTCTCATGCTATGTTTGAAAAGACACATCTGAAAATTCATTGTTCATTTGCAAGACATAAAAGCTACTTGTGATGCCAGCACCAAGCAAACAGAACTGTCCCTGTTTTGTTGATCTGTATCATGTATCATAACAATGTGCCTGTATTTCTCAAACACTGCATATCTGCTTCTCTGCCTAGTAGCAATCGTACATAACGAGTGATATCTAAATACATATTTTGGGAAAGATAAAAGCTCCAATATATGACAGGGAATATTATGACTAACAGAGAGATTATATTAATCATGAATAAAAAGACGATGTTTGATCCTACTTGTGCAGAAAGTTTTAAAAATTTAAAAAAAAATCTTTTAAATGAATTTCTATCCTCAGGAAAATGATTAAAACCAGAAAAGCCTTGAGATGTCAGCTGGTGACATGTTTTTCTTCTTTATCTTTCTTTTTTGTTGTTGTTGCTGTGAAAAAAAAAAATCTGAGCGAATACAGCAAAGTGCATCATTAACTTCTTATTAATTTTATAATACAAAGGCAATTCAGTTAAAATAGTAGTGCTGCAACTTTAAATTACAGAACTAGCTTGGTATTTAATGAGAGATTTAGCACAGCGGGGTTTCTGTTAAATTAAGTTGTGCCTTCACATCACAGTGGGAAAACAGGTGTATATTGGTTTAGAATTATGGAAATGTTGACTAATTCCAAGGCTTGTAATCAAACAGCAAGGCACCCTGCAATATTTTCTTCCAAGATTCTGCATTAATCATTTATGTCTGGTCTTATTTTCTTCATGTCCACTAAAAGGGTGCAGCTCAAAGGAGCAGATCAAGCGCTGGTGTTTTCATGTCTCTGTTAAGGATGAGGTCCAGGCAAAAAGCAGAGATAGAGACATAGCACTGCAGGCTTTGCTCAAAAACCTACTTAAATTAAACTGAACATGCAGCCTTGGAAGGAGGATAAATTTCACACTAAACCCCCACTTTTTTTGGCTTCACTGGTGCTGATCCAAAACCTGCTTACCGAGCTACCTGGAGCAAGCCTGCATTTAAGAAATGCAGAGGCTAAAACAAGAGACCAAACCCAGACATAATCCAGGCTCTAACAATAATGAACACAGAGCTATTCTCCTCCACACCTCTGCAGCAGTGCAGGCTACACCTGAGTGCAGGTAAAACACAGATGAGTTCCAACAGCCACAGCATCCCTGCAGCCCCCTGCTCCTGCCTCTGCCAGCTTTCCTTACCTTGCTCTAATAAATCACCAGTCTTTGCCTGGGATTTTCCTCCTGGGCTATTTAAGGATGCCTTATCTGATGCATGGTGATATTACAGCAAAAGGGGAAGGCATGGATCCTTTTGTTTCCAGGAGGCACCTTATTACTGAACCTCCTACTGACCATACCTGGCTTACTGGAGGCAAGCTGACACTTGAGGCCCAAATGAACCCGATCCAAATTCATCCCTTGTTGTAGCCCTGACAGAAAATTGCTTCCATTTGCTCTCAGACCATTTCTCACACAGAACTATCCACTACTGATTCCTGCTTGTTTGGTAAAAGCTGCTTAGCAGGCAAGAGGAACAATACAGAAATTGCTAAAATTCATATAAGGAGAACCCTGCTAACATGAAGTGTTTCCAGCATGTGTGCCACAACTTTAAAGAATGCTTAAATGAAGTTATTTTGGGAATACACAGATGCAGCATAACAGTATCCCCATATATGCTGAATGGCAGCATACTGCACGTGCAAAATACAGAATCTGTTATATAATATATGCTGAATCATTCTAAAAGACAAGTAGTAGAAATGTATTCAAGTTGCTTCTCTTTATGAGAGGTTTCCCTTTAAAAAAGTAGGTATAACAAGTTATCTCTTAGTAAAATCTAAGCATCTCTGGCTGTATCAGGAGTATTTTTAAAGGCAAGGGCCCAGAGTAATGGGAATACAGAATCTATATTTCCTTAAAAGAAAACTTTGTAACCTCACAGTCAGGACAGGAAAAAACAGCTTAGAAAGATAATTTTTAAATGACAAAGAGTTAGAGAGGGCTTTAGGGAAAAAATTATATTTTTCAACCTTATTTTAAAATAACATCAAAAGGTACACTAGCATCTTTAACTGCTGCCTGCTCATTAGCTGTGCAAAAGTTGGGGAGAAAATGATGCTCTACTCAAGCAAGATGCAATACAGAGCTGAGCCAGCTTTGCCACCTGTATGTGAGGAAGCCAGAGAATAAAACTGTCCCTCTGAGTCGCCCACTGGGATAAATAACATCTCTCAAAACACAGCAAGCAGCTTGGGGGACTCAGGGAAGAACAAAGAAAACTAAAGGCAGCTGAGGGAACTTGGTTTGTTTAGCCTGGAGAAAAGGAGGCTCAGGGGGAACCTTTTCAGTCTCCACAACTCCCTGACAGGAGGGTGTAGCCAGGTGGGGGTCTGGCTCTGCCCCCAGGCAACAGGATAAGAAGACATGTCCTCAAGCTGCACCAGGGGAGGTTCAGGTTGGACATCAGAATGAACTTCACTAAAAAGGTGGTCAAGCTTAGGCTGCCCAGGGAAGTGGTGCAGTCATCATGCTTAGAAGTGTTCAAAAAAACCAACTAGATGTGGCACTTAGTGCTGTGATTTAACTGACATTGTGGTTTTTGGTCAAATGTTGTAGGTCTTTTCCAAATCTTGGAGGTCTTTTCCACCCCTTATGACTCTGTGATTGTATGATTCTAAACAGACCCTGTCTACTTCTAAGGGGGGTGATGAGTAGATCTTGTGGTAGAGGTTGAGGGATGCTTTTTGGACATGGTGCTGCTCCAGCAGCTTGGGATCACCTCCATCCCACCCAGCCAGTGCACACAGCCGTTTGACCCAAAGCATGATGGAGAGCAATCACTCAGTGAGTGGTTTAGGTGCAACATTGAATGGGCTTGGAGAGCTCTCATCCAAGGGCTTGGCATTTTTTGGCAGTGGGGATGGGAAGCAACAAATGGGGCTGCAGAGACAGAGGGTGCTGAGGTTCAGCTGAGCTCCAAAGGGGTCTCAAAGGGAATTGTCCCTCAGAGCCTTCCTTTCTCTCTTGAGGATGGCACATCCATCCTCTACACCCTAAGGTACTGAGACTCCCACTGAGAAACTTGATAGGCCTTGGTACTGTCCCTTGCAAGGGCCAATTGCTGGAAAACATCACTTGAAGTGCCCCAGCTTTTCTCCTGTGTGGGTCTGCTCTGACCCTTGGACCTGTCTGCAAGCAGAGGGTATTGTTTCATCAAAAGGGGATTACCTTCAGCTGGCCACACCATTGTTTTCCAGTTGTTCAGTTACTAAGGTATCTCAAAGTTTGCTTTCATTTCAATCTCACTTATAGTTTCTATAGTCTCAAAATCTTTTGCCAGACAATCATATTTATAGGGCTTTCCTGTTTCATCTTCCCCAACACTCCTGTTTTCCTACCTTTGCAGACTTCCTACCACCATTCCCCAGCATTTTCACTGCAAATGACAGAGGACTCCCATTTCACCTTTAGCAGGGCTCACAGGTAACTGCCCCATGACAGCACCTCTCTGTGCTGGCCATTTCCATGACACATGAGGTGGCTTCCCTGCCAAGAAATCACTTGCATAAAGTGAACTGGCCAGGTATAATTTTTCAAACACAGAGTGTCCAATTTCACACATAGCACATAGGAACTAAAGGAGATATTGGCCATATAACTGTCAGTCCAGGCAATGCTCTATTTATTTACACAGTGTATTTATTTATTTTCATGTCTGTAACCAGACATTACAAACATATACTTGAACACTTCTCCTACATCAAGAGAGAATATGCCTCCATCCTTTATATTTTTTTCACTTCTATCCTCAAAGAATACAGCAGAAAAAATGAAAATGGTGGTACAAGAAGATTTCAGAGTTTAGACATGCAATTACCAGTGATATACTTCTCTCTAGCCCTGTAATTTAAATATAAAATACCACAGGAAAATGCAAGATACAGTTTGCACAACACAACCACAACTGTTCTGAATGCTGGTGCCAGAGGGAGCAGGTGGTGAGGAGAGGTGATGTCAGGAGACAGGATGACCCTGTGCAAGCAGCTATGTGGTACCACACTCCACAACACCCTGAGATGCGCAGCCAGTGCATTCAGGTTGTTTAGAAACCATGTGGATAAAAGCTGCATTTAACAAACTTTGGCTATGTTTTGTCTTTTCCTCTTCCCTCCCTTTTTAAACATGAAGCCCCAGTG
The DNA here is from genome assembly GCF_000277835.1 of Geospiza fortis. Lineage (NCBI taxonomy): Eukaryota > Metazoa > Chordata > Aves > Passeriformes > Thraupidae > Geospiza > Geospiza fortis. The sequence continues at coordinate 714,247 of NW_005054543.1, read as the reverse complement.
GTGCAGTGTTTTTCTGCCATATGTTTTCTCCCCTCCCTCCCTCCCTTCCTCTTAAATAAATGTTAAAAAAGATCCACATTGCACTTTGGTCTCTACTCAGGAGGAATCAGTACCCTTTCCAGCCAAAGGACTTTGTAGAGAACAGCAGCTGCCTTTGGACATGATGCCATTGCTACAGGACTGGCACCAACACAGGACAGGCCATCAGCTTAGCCACCCTCCTTGCAGAGATCAAGATCATTTGGGGCACCAAGCAGCATCAAGAGCAAAAGGGCTATTCTTCTGGCAATAAAATAATTAGGATCAAAAAGTAAATGTACTCACCCCAGGTAAAGTTTTAATATTGTGCAGTGCATTCTGTGCCTCAAGAGCAGCTTTTCTTGTATAAAATGTTACGAAACAACAACCTATAGAGAGAAATGAAAAGCTTTCAGAAATTAGTGAGTATGATTTGTGAGAGTACAATAGGGAGGGAGAAAAAACAGTGGTTGAACAACACATTATGAAAGCTGGAAATGTGAATAATCCTGAGGCGCCTGAATGACATGAATAAAAGAAAGCTTGTATGATTTAAAATAAAAAGTCCCCCCCTGTGCATTGCATCTATAGCACACCTGCATTGTTAGTGAACTGTAATCACTTAGAAATTGTTAACCAAAATCCAATTGCCTTTGTACATTGTAAATAAGGTCATATTTTTCTGAAGGCTCCCCATTATACTTTGAATATAAGCAACATGGCAGGCTCAAGCAGCAGGACTTCATTGTTACATCCCAAGCAGAAAAACAGGCTAAAGCAGGACCTTATTTAAAGGGCCTTATACAAAAGAGCTAAGGTTGGTTCCCCCATTTCTTTGAAACCAGGCAGGACTGGAGGTGGAACACTCATCTCAGTTTCAAGAATGAAAACCGAGCTACAGGTGAACTCACCACTGCTGGGATAGTGGAGGCTGCTGATGGCTGGCAGCATTAAGGGAGGATCAGCTCTCCCTGCATCTGCCCAATTTTCAGTAAAACAGGTGGTTTTAGTTGCCTTAATCCTGTGGTTTCCCTTTTGACAGCATGGTTCAGCCTGGTGGTGTGTGGGACCAAACGTGGGTTGCTGTCACTTTGTCCACTGCAAACACATAAAGCAGCTTTTGCTGCAGCACACACAACCCAGGCAGCTCAACCAGCCCCAGGGTGAGGTCAGGGCTCACAGGCACATCCTCAGGGAAGAGCTAGAATGTCACAGGCAGGGGACAAAAAGCAAGGACCAGGGTTTGCCTGTAATGCCCCACAGCAATGAAGTCTGCTCCCTGACAGATGAGATGTTTGCTGCAGATGGGGTGTTTGGTGCTATGGGGAGAGGGAAAACATTCTGGGCAATGCTGGCTGGGTAAAAAGTAAAAAATCTACTTCACATGAACCAGGATGATGCAGGTCTTACTGATGAATCAGAAAACAATCCTGTTCTCTTAATCACAGTCAGAGATTTGTTACAACTCCAGAGAAATGTCAAAACCAATCAGTAAATAAAAGAAACCCCAGCTCATGAGTCCTGGTGCTCCCTTGGAGCGACACAGATAAAATAATCTGTGCTTCAGGCAGCGAGCAAAGCTTGTATCAGCTCCCTAATGTTGGCCAAGGCGAAACATCCCAGCCCACCGTTCAACCCTGCAGCATCCCCGTAGTGGCAAAGGACACAAGGAGAAGGTGTGCATAGCAAACACTGGAAGCAGCCATGTGGAGGTGGCCCACTTTGGAAGGAAGGGCTGAATCCAGAATGGCCCCTGCACTGCCCCTTGCTTGGCTCAAGCTGTGCATGGCATTGGGAATGCTCCCTCTGGCTCTGCAGCCAGGCCAGTGACAACCATTACCTCCGTAACAAGCAAAGGTGACAATGTATTGCCAGCTGGAACACAGCAAGTTTATCCCTAATACACAAAATCACTTGCAGCCACAGCAAAACATGGGCAAGCAGGTAATGCAGACTTAACACAGCTGAGAGAAACATTTTTCATACTGCCAACAGGTTCTTTAAAATTTCACACTTTGTGATGGAGATGGATTAATAATTATTTCAGTAAGGGGGACACCGTTCGTAGGGATGTGTGCTAGAGACAGGCACTGCCTGTTAAGGTTTGTGTTTCCTGTAAGTGTTTCTAAACCTTCTGTTTCCCTGTAAAATTCTGAAAATCTGAATTATTTTACCCCAGATGAAAATGAGAAAAAAAAAATCCAAGTTTGTGACATTTAAGAGTGTGATTTTGAGACAATATTGCAATATTTTTTTATCCTGTCAGCCAGCTCCAAGTCTATCTCCTATTGTTTCTTTGTTTGGTTTGTTAGCTTTTTAATATAAGGCTTTTTAATCAGGAGAGAGGATTCAGAGGGGAAAATATCAAGCTATAATCACAACTTTGCAATTGCCATGTCCTTTTCCATGGGCCCAAAGAGTTTCATTTTAGACTTCAGCTCAGGGGGTTCATTCCGATAAAGAGAAATTTGAAATCTATTGGTTTATCATTCTTGGCACTACTTGAAAGAACTGCACTTGAAAGATGAATATGCTGTGAAACACCCTTTAACTGGTCATTTTTTGGGAAGTAATAGCTCAGGACAGAAAAATGTTTCTGTGAGTGAGGGCTGGGAGAAACAGTAGCTTAATGGGCAATGTGCAGATGTTTCAGGCAGGTCATCGGACCTTGGCAAAAATAAAGACTTCTGAGCTCACAGACTGACACATCTGAAAATGCAAATGGATAAAATTTTTCTCAGGATGCATTTGGCTCATATCTTCTTAAATAAAACAAACTCCACAACAAGAGCTGGTTTGCTGTGGTTTGAGGGGGGCATGGACGCCTACTCATGGACACCTGAATTTGAAGGTATCTGCTACAGAAGTCAGGACTGGACTCAGAAAAGAAAATAAGACAACAAAGAGGAACAGAAAAGGCAATAGTCCATGTTTCCCCAAGGAAATACTGTAGCTCAGCCTATGGATTTTCCAGAGGTGCTGCAGCCATGTTACACAAACTGCATTGAAGATGCATCTGGTGCAAAATCCTTTCAGGTCAGTACATAGAAAAAGTACCTAATTCAGTTTTTTTCTGCAGGAATATTGGAGGGGAAGATGCCTGTGTAATAGGACAGGGCTAATCTTTGCTTTAGAACTGGTAGCTGTCCCCTGCTGAAAGGCAAAGAGGCAACGACCTTCCTTCCTCCATTTTACTAAGGAAAATGTAATATTGCCAAAGACAAACAAGTGGCCCAGCTGGAACAGAAAAAGTATGTTTCCTACTGAAAGAAAATGAAAAAATACAACCCTTCCCTTCAGGCCCCATGCACATATAATCTTTGTTTCATCACCAACAAACTCGACAGCAGCTTGAACCACAACTAGACTTTTCTGACATCCAAATAACTCAGGGCCTGGCAGTGATAACCTTCCCCTGTCCTAGTCAGGACAACTTAAAAGGTGAATTGGTTTGTGGACATGGTTCTGCCAGTCCTCAACAGCCTGAAATACAGCCCATTTTAGCTCCACATGGGTTAGTGTGTTCTTGCCCACAGGCAGAGGAGCTCATCCTGCCAGTCAGTGCCTCCAGAGCAGCAAATCTCCCACGCTCTGCTAAGCTGGTTGTGCTCTACTTGGAACAGTATTTACTACAGCGTAAGGCATTTCTTCTTTGTACCTTGAAAAAAATACTGAATGAATCATGCAGATCCCTACAGTCCCTTAAGGACATCGGCAACAACTTCATGGCTATCCTGCCAGATGCTTGAACAGACTGAATAAAACCTGCCACTCCATGCTGCTCAGAGTTTAATGGCAGCAAATGGGATGCCTGAGAAACAACAGCAGAAAACAGCCCCACTTCTTAAGGCATCTGATGAACAAACGCTGCAGCGCGGACACTACAATGTTCAACTTCAACACCTCATTAAAAAAAGGGAAAAGATCTCTTACTTCAGCTTGTTTTCGCTCTCTCTCTCTCTTTTCCCCCCTCCCCCCCTTCCTCTTTTTTTTCCTTTTTCAAAGGAAATTTAGTGCCAGAGAAAGACCTCAAGGTCCCAGCCATTGGGAGAGAGTTGACACATTCAATTCTCCATGACACATTCAATTCACAAGCCCTTGCTCAGGCTGCCAAAGGCACCAATTAGCACCACTGGTAGAGATTTTATTTATTTAATTTCCACAGAAACCTGTTTAGCAAGACAGTGACAGGGACAAACAGCCTCATGTATGGCTAGAAACAGCTTTACGTGAGTCACTGTCAAAGACGGCAGCAATGGATTACAGGGGAATCAAGCCATGGGTTCACTGAAGCCACCATTTAGAAGTGAGGAATGGGAAAAGGATCAAGTGGTGAGGACTTTCACACCACAGTAGCCATGGTTTTCTGCTGGCAGTGAACCTGGGTTTGTGGAGGACTTTGTGGAACTACAACAAATTGCAGTTTTCACCATGAAACTTCAATACATGTGATTTCTCCTGTAAGGAAGAGAATTTTTTCAAAGAGCTGTTGGTGATCCCATGCAATGGGGCTTCTCCTCCTGTGTGACTTCTGCTCTATGACCCAAATTTCCCTCCCAGTAGAGCAGTCATGGCTTTGTTAGGCTGCAAGATCCAGCTCTATGACATCTCCAGGAGCTCTGCCATGCCATTATTTTTGTCACTTCCTCCCAATTCAAACACAGACTAATTATGCCGCGAGAGCTGTTTACATTCCTAATTTTGAATAACTAACAAAGGGAAGCTCTCCTCCACTTGAAGATGTGGCTTACACAGTCCTTGTTGGCATTTAACAGCACTGGGATCTGTGTAAGAGGCTTAATCTCTCAGCCAGGATTTCATGCCTGAGTGAATGCGGACACCTCCATCTTGCTTCGGGTGAGAAAAAGTCTTTTACAGCTCCCTAAACCGAATAGACAATTCCTGTGTTAAAGTTACCAGGAATTACACATGTGCATCTATATGAGAAAATAACCCTTTGGATGTGGACAGGGATTAAAACACACTCCACAAGATGCTCTGAGGTTTTGATTTACTTGAAGAAAAATATTCTGCAATCTCCCAGGCCTGAAAATTTAACTTTTGGGAATTAAAAGAGAAAATATACAGGAGGAAAAAAAAAAGCCCAACCCATATTTACTGGTCTGATATATTAGTTTCTTTAGTTTTCAACTGTCAAAATTTGTCAGTTTGGATCTCTCCTGTGTTGTGCATATTATCACCTGCTGCCAGTACCTGAACCCTAACCATGGGGTATAGAGATACAAGAGCTTATCAGGGCGCCTGCAAAGCCCGCAACAACTTAAAAGTATGAAATTTGCTTTACCTTCTAGACTAATAAAATAAACACTTCAAAACAGCTATAATGATTATCTGATGATTGAACTCTGTATTCTTTTAGTGAGTAATGGAATACTGGCAGACAAATTCAATTCAAAATACATTCACATTCAGGACATCAACAAAGTCATCATGTTGTGAATTGAAAATTCCTTTAAAGGCTGCGTTTGAATTCTAAGGGGCTGACAGATCAAGGGACTGAAGGCCCTGGAAGGCTAAATGAGTGAAGTCCTGCTATGTTTCTTTCTTTCTGTGAATGAAGCACACTTTTGTGTGTGCATTTGCAAGCAGAACAGGTGCTGGCTTCATACAAGCCTGGAATCTCAATGGGGACAGTAGCTTCTTGTCAATCCAGCCCAGTTCAAGCTAGTTTAAGTTCAGGAGGATTTCTTTTTCTTGTTTTTTTCGCCACTCCAAATGTTTCTCTCCTGATTTCCACATTCACTAATCCACCACCAAAATTTAAACACTACACTAATACAAGGCAGCCTTTAACAAGGTGTCCTGCATTCCAGCCATCCACCTGAACTCTGGAATACTTGCTCTGTACATCACAAAAAGCTGCCTGAACAGCATGATTTCCAACCAAACAGACCATGACCTGTAAAGTAATTTTCCAAAAGCCAATGAAGACATTAAAATCTCTTTTCCACTAAAGCCACTGAGAAGACCTATTGCTGCAAAGCGTTCAGGTGTGTGGTTGGGCAAGGAGAGTTTTCACTTTGCTTACATTTTATGCAGTGCAGTGGGAGCTTTGCCTGGCATTTCTTCTGTGCTACAGCTGTTAGTGCAATTAGCTAACCTGCACTGAAGATGCTGGTCTAGTATTAGGAGAAGTGTCTCAAGTCTTAGAGATTTTGATTGGGTGGTTCCATACAAAACCAGAGAAAACCATGAACTGTCTGAATAGCAAATACAGCCATTCCTGACAAAGACACTCAGAGATAAAAATCCTACTATTTTTGAAACTCTGCTTATCAGAAGAAGGTGGCTAAGGCAGGGATGATTCCTACCTGCATCAGCCTTGTGCTCTGTAGCCTATGGAGTCATGGGAGAGTAAGATGGAAAGGATTCACTCATGAAGCCATCCCTGCTAGAATTGCCGAATACAGCAGAAACCAACCTTTAATGATGCCGCCTCCCAATTAGCTCAGGTTTGCTAATAGTTTGATATAATTGGCACCCTGATGGAAACCGTATTACCAGTCCTGTCACCAGCCAGGAAATCGCACTGCCACTCTAATGACAGCACATATTATAGCAATGCCACTTCTAATATTAATACATTAGCTGACTGTAGGCAAGGGATCACATGTGAGAAGGATTCACAGCTGGGACGTGCCAAATTCCACCCTGTGCTCTATTTTTCCTCCTGGTTGCAGCATCCAGGGTGGCAGTGCCCCAGCCCCAGAATGCCCCGTATCGCACCACTCACATTAAAGCACAAATGCTCCAGGCTGGGAACAGCCCCGTAAATGGCCACTGAAAAATGATCCCATGGAGCTCAATTTTTTCTCTCCAGGCCTTGCAAGTTATGATGGCCTTTCTGTTAATTGGCCACAAGTCCTGGTTTGCTGTCAGCCTTCAGCTGCACCGGGGAGCTCTTTTGGAGGAGTCGCACTCTGTCATTCCCGTACCCTTGTGAATACAAATGCTCTCTATAAATGTCCTCTGCCTACAAAATGGAAGTGTTTTGTTTTTTGGCTTTTTTTTCTTGGCTTTTTTCTTTTTTTTCTTTTTTTTTTCTTTTTTTTTTTTTTCGACCTAGATTAAATTTGCTGCATTTTCAAGCCTTTTGGGAGAGCAACTAAGAACTAATATGCACTGGTTCATGTCCCACAACACTTCCCTACCCATTATTATGTAAATTTTGACTAAAGTGCGACACAGATAGAAAAGATATCAAGGGCAAAATTGCCAGAATCTACTTTTCTTGCTCTCTGAAATAAGCCACTTATATTAAACAGTTTTAAATGGCTAATAGCTATACAAGCATCTGAAGAATTTCAATGTACAATTTTTCATACAGGACAATGACAGCTTTTGCAAATTCCTGAATTCTCCTGCTGCCAGTCTAATGACCGGGAAGTGAATGGCCAGCATGCTGGAACTCTCTGTTTTACTTCTGAAGGAAGGGGCCAACTTCCATACCTGCAGCTTGGCAACACTCAAATGATATCTCACTAGATGGTGATAAAGGAGTAAAAAAAAAAAAAGCAGATGCAGAATTATATTCTATACAAGGTGGCAGGGTAAATAAATACACACAAGTCAGGTTTATAGCATCAAGGCAATTTTATGTCATTACAGACTAATCTGTCTCTAAAGAAACCATCCCTGCATGCTAGGATGGAAGCTGAGCTTCATTGGTCTGGGCTGAGCAGTGGATGAGAGACATTGCAACACAAACTCAGGAAGTGCTGTTGAGACAGAGCTGAGCAGTCAGTGGCCCTGAACGTGCACATCAGCATTGCATTAACACCCTGATCTGCAGGTGGCCTGGCCTGGAATGTTCCTCCTTTGCCAGCCCATCCAAGCACCCACCCAGTGCAAATCCCTAGGGAAGGCCATGGAGATGGATGGCAGTCAGGCAACCAGAGCCAGTGGGAAAATCAAAGCAGCAGCTCAATGTCTCCTGTCGAGCCCATGTTTGGTCTGTTCACATTTCTAGATCTCAGGGGTGGAGAGTAATTGGGATCTTACACATCAGTCCATATGGGTTACAATAAAAACTGCTTGTCAGAGCTTTTGGACAAGAAATTCTCAAGTAAGTAGGACAGCAGTGGGAGAGGGTGGGAAATGGCATTCCAGCCTCTAGCTCTGTGAGGGGGGTGACCCATGGGAAGTTACTGCACTTCCCACTTGTAAAATATAGGAAAGAATATACACAAAATGCAAGAATTAAAAAAAAAACCTTGAAATAGTTTTAAACAAGGCTTGTCACTATGTATATATTGTATCAAGAAAGAAATCTTGAAATTGAGGACACATCAAAATGAAACAACAAAAAAATGAAAGTACAAATAATTATGTATTTCTTTTTCTACCTTGCAATTTCCCCTTTACCATTTCTTTCTTCTTTTCCTTCTTATCCTTGCACTAATGCTCCTTAATCTTTAATTCACTTTCTTCTTCCCTCAATAAATTCTTATTCTTTTCTTCATAGCAGATGGTTATTGTTTCCCTTTTCTTTGGCCAGGTAACAATTACTGACTTGAGTTTACTGGCTTTAAAATGAACTAACATGTCCTTTGTACAAGTTAACCCCTAAGTCTGACCATCTGCTAAATACATCTTTGGATGCAGTAGAGAGAGAGGGTTCAGAGAACAGATGCGTAAAAAAATGGAAACACAAAATTAAGATTTAATCCCTTATTGCAACAGAAAACTGCTGTGACACCGTATCTCAGTTCAAAAAGACTCTACAAAGATCATGTTTACATAAATTAACATAGGCAGGGACATATCTTTCCCTGATGTCATTTCAAAAGCTCCATTGTCTCCAACCCTGGCACTCACTAGTAGCAAATCAAACTTCCCAGCACACGTCTTATAGTCCTGGATTTCCTTCTATTTTTTCTTTCACTTGAATGCTTGAGAAAGATCACTGAAAACTGGCTTTTCCTGATAAGACTTCCAGATCACTGCTCTGATGAAACCTCTAATTGCACTGTGACTCCTGAGAAGCCACTTGAGTCCTAGTTCAACTAGGAGGCAACACTGTAGGGA
>NW_005054543.1:679060-705153 GCF_000277835.1 Geospiza fortis | reverse complement strand
TAGGGAAAAATATTCAGAATAGAAGAGCTTTACCATAAAACTATCCCTTCAAAAGAATCAAATCTTTGAGAATTATTTGCAATTTATAAACTTTCCCTATTAAAAAACTATGTTCTGTGCTGGAAATTATCTTTACTGGTTAAATGCCAAAGGCATCCTGGGTTGCATCAGGCAGAGCAGGTCAGTGGAGGTGATCCTTGCCCTCTGTTCAGCCCTGCTGAGATATGTATGGGGTTCTGGATCTTCTTTTTCCCCAGTAAAAAGATGTGGACACACTGGAGGCTGTCTTGTGAAGGACCATGAAGATGAGGAAGGGTATGGAGCATCTCTCATATGAAAAGCAACTGAGAGAGCTGGTACTGCTCAGCCTGGAGAAGAAAACACTGGAGGAAGACAGAAGCCTTCTAAGTGGTCCAATGACAGGACAAGAGGCCATGGACACCAATTAAAATACAGGAAATTCCATTTAAAAATAAGGAACGACACTTTTATTCTAAAGGTGATCAAACACTGGCATGGTTTGCCCAAACAGGTTGTGGACTCTCTCCATCCCTGGAGATATTGAAATCCTGCCAGGACACAGATCTGAGAAACCTGCTGTAGATGACCCTGCTTTGAGCTGGGCTTGGATAAGATGAATCCCAGAGGTTCTTTCTGACCTCTGCCAGCTTGTGATTCTGTGAAATAGCAATGAAGGAATTTAGCAGGCTTCTGACAACATCCCTCCTAACACAGCTTAACTTCCCCAGAAATATACTGCAAGCTTATTTAACTCTAGCAGACAACATCAGTTAAATTACTGTTTTATTGTTGTACCCATCAGTTGGGAACCAGCTCTCACTCACTAGCAAATTTCACACACTAGATGAGTTTTTTCATAGCAAGACCACAGGAATTAGGTTTTTTTCCCCCTTTTTTTAAGAGAAACAGAATCAGAGACCTTATAGCACCTTCTAGTACCTAAAGAGAACCAAGGTATGGCTGGAGAGGGACTTCGACGAGGCTGTGTAGTGACAGGACAAGGGAGAATGGCTTCAAACTGAAAGAGGGCAGGTTTCAGCAGGGTAAAAGGAAGAAATTCTTTACTGTGTGGGCAGTGAGACAGAGGAACAGCTTGCTCAGAGAAACTGTGGATCCCTGGAAGTGTTCAAGGTCAGGCTGGATGGAGTTTTGAGCAATATGGTCTACTTGAAGGTGTCCCTGCCCATGACAGAGTGGTTGGAACGAGATGATCTTTAAGATCCCTTCCAATCCAAACCACTTTATGTTTCTGTGGTGATTCTATGAACATCCCAACATGGCAGATATTGCCAATAAAAATGTCTTGTGTCATATCCTGTTTTTAGAAATATATAAATACAATTATGAATTAATGATAACACAATGCATTTTTTTAAAGTTGCAGTTTATCCAGTCCTGTTGTATCTGACATGGGGTTTTTTTTGAAACCCCACTGACAGCTCTAAACCAGCCAGCTTGTGTCTTCTAAGGACAGCATAGGAAAAGCCAGAACTAGAAGTACAAAGAGGAAAAAAAGAAAAAGGCCCAGTGAGAAGGAGTTATAAAAGAAGATACACAGTGGAAAGATTGCTACTGCTGACACTTCACACATTTACAAAACAACAAAACCAACAACAAAACCTCAACCCTACTCAGAAACCTGGCAAGAATGTTGTGCATGGGGTGTTTTCAACATTTAGCTGGATTTGGAAGAGTTGGATACCATTTTTGCAAGAGAATCTAAAATCTGACCTTGGATAACTCATTTCTAGGAATAGGGTGTTTAAGTTCTTCTGAAAATAACATTCAATGCCCATCTGAATCTTTCGATACCTAAATGCTTTTGAACAATCTGGCCTTTCATCTCCCTGTGCTCTAGCTTTTCCTTGCTAAATAGAAAGAATAAAATGTTCTGAACTCAAAGGAGTACTCTGAAGAAACCATGAAAAAAATAAAAACTGAGGTAAAAAGACACAGCCATTGTAGTGACAATGAGTAACAGCAGAGCACTACGTGCCAGCGCTGCACCCATCTGACTCACTGCAGTCTGTCACACTTCCCCTGAAAGATACCTTATAGAAAGGGGAAGAAATCAATACAAGACATTTGAGATGGCTTAAGGGACGCTTCAGTAGCATGGGAAGAAATTCTAGGATAAATATTGCCTCTAAGTGCCCTGAACTTGAATCAACAAATAACTGTTTCGTCCAACATCTCCCCTACCCCATATTTTGCTGCTTTTGGCCAAGTCACCAAGTTGTGGGCTCCATTCTCTGCTGGCAGAAGAACTGGCAAAGCCTCCACTTTGAATCATGGCTGGCTACAACATACACACTATTTTAATGGAGATAATTTTCAACTATTTTAATTTTTTTCTTCCCCGATAGAGACATTTCCCCATCTTTAAAACTCGTGTCTAAATCCATTGTCTGAATCTGTTACACTCCCTGCTCCCTCTGCCCAAGATGCAGTCAAACACTTTCAACTCTTTCTCGACTTCAACATCATGAACCCTTGCACATCTTGTATTGATTTCTAGGCATCCACAGCTTCACTCTCACAGGGTCACAGCACATGTCAAATCTTTCCTGCATTGCACCTTCAAGCAGTGTTTCATCTAAGGAGCTTTGCTTTGCCTGAACTTGTTAGCAGTGACACATTTGTTCCCCAATTAGGCTTTCTTTATAAGAATAATAAAACTGAAATGGAAGCAATTCCTGGCAACTTCTCTATCTTTCTAGTCAATTGAAACAATTTTATGCAGATGAAGATGCAGCTCCACAGAGCCTTTGAACTTTAAGCATCATCTTTACTTGGCTTTGAACTCTCAACAGGGCCCATGATCTTTCAAAGCAATGTACTCTGCTGTGGAAACTTCAAAAAAGAGGGAAAATGGCATGGTTAGAAAGAAAAATGCAAAAGATGGGGGTTTTTAATGCTTGATGCTCCTGAAAATAAATAAAAAACCCACCTGAGTGGTATCTGAAGAAGTGTATTCGGCACTCAAGTGTTTCCCTAATTAATTGTTTAGATGAGTGCTAAAATAAATGCAGCAGCAGCAAAGATAAACAAACCACTTTAGTAATAAAGCCATATATTTGTGCAGGCACACAAAAATAAATGGCAGCACTTAATGAGCATAAGCAATGAGAAGGAAGAACACACTTCATGTGTGGGGGATCTATGCTCAGAAAGCTCAAGCTCAAAGCTATTTGAGAGGTATCTCACAACCACTTTCCAACCTGCCCCTCATTTGCCTCTTGCACAGAATCTCGTTTTGCACAGACTAGCAGCGTAAAAATGCAAAGTGTCCTGATAAAGAATCACAGCTCATGTTTCACCGTACCTGAGTGGCCTTACCAGGGCAAGGAAAACACTTCTGGGGAGAGATTGCTATCCTAGTTAATTATTATTCCTCTTTATTTTTGTCTGATGATTAACTAATGTAAAATCAATGAAGGGAGATATGGAAGAGATGTGTAACACATGTACTTCTAAAATGAGAGAGAAAAGCCAAGATGGTTCATACAGTCTTTTCCTCTGTCTGGAAAATAAGCTAGCAGAGTATTAATACTGGAGGAAAGTGTTATCTTGTATATCTAGGAAAGCAGTTTTAATAGAATTATACAACTGTTGGAGGCAGGAAAATTCAGCTAAGCTCATCTCCCAGAGAGTACAGCATTACACTTCCACACATAATTCTTCCAAAGTTTTATCTTGTTCTATCTGTAAATTTCCCAGAATCAGACTTTCCACAATTTCCCCAAAAAAAGCTATTTCAAAATTTCACAAGAAGTATTTAAATAAGCTTTTCACTGTAAACACTTTCAGTTTGTCTTAGTTTCCCACTACTATTTATGTCTTGAAGACCTTACGAAATAGTGCTACTATTTATCTTTGTATAAATGATTTGACAAGCAGACCAAAACATAAAACCCCGCATGCCATAAAAATAAATATGTTATTCTCCCCAGAAGCCCTCATACAAGTGACTGTTTATTTCTTGCAACTATCACCATGTATGCCCTGGAAAACTGATGAAAAAAACCTAGTCACGAATATTTAATATCTATTAAGGGAAGGGAATATTGAGACTATGTTGGATGACCCATAGGACATGTAAGTCTGTTAGTTAATACCAGTTCAGAGAAGTCCAAACAAGAGTACCATGATCTATAGGTTCTATGGCTCTCCAAAGATCAAGATGTGGCATTTAATCAGACCAAGATTTAAAATAAATCTCCAGCAGCCTGTTTTCAAGTTATGACAAGAGAAATACTTGGCTCTAGAGGTACAGGCTGTATGACATGATTGGCAACTTATCAGGACAAGAAGAGAAAGAAGCTGGATGATTGGCAACTTAATCAGAGGGAGAAGGAAAAATAGAGAAAAGGAACAAAACGAGTGCCTAAACAGTGATGTGTTGGCTCCTGCGGCTGTCAAAGGTGGCCTTGAGCAGGCAGTGGCAGGAGGGCTTACACTGAAGCTTGTCTGCAAAGTAGATGAAACTATTCAGTGTTCCTTGGCATCAATAGCATGTGGCTGCTGAATGTATCTAATCACATTTGGAGAAGCAGGATTCTGCATGGTGCTCTCTGCAGGTCACCATGGCAGCCACAGGAACACATCCAACAAAATATCACGGACGCGCAGCTTCGCTACTGAAAAACTCTCAGAGCTTTAGAACAAAGTCCCCAGTCTTAACTGCAAGGTAAAAAAAATTATAGATATATAAAATAAAACCTCTGAGCAATCATATTTTGGACCAGAGGTCCTTTAGTTAACTTTACAATGTGACCTCGTCATTTATTCAGCATGTTGTTATTGTGTGAAATAGTTCTGTTGAGCACAAGCAATGCAAAGTTTTCCTGGATGGGAGCTGAGAAATGGTGGGTTACAGGTTAGATTGCCAAACAAGCCTTGCAGCCACCAGTTCTTACTGGGAACAGGCATCACTTGGTCTTTTCCCAAAAACCCTACCCATAGATGACTTGTATTTATTCACAGAGTACAGTGGATCAACAGAGAAACTGCAAAATACAATGCCCTAAAAATGTGGAGTTTCTTTTCCCGCATGAAATGGGATGTGGGGAAATAAGGATGTGCTTGGAGGGCAGACCTGTTAATATTGGGGCCCCTATCTTGTACAATATTTTGTCTCTTGCTAAGACTTATTAGGCAAAACTTAAAAATAATTCCAAGGAATTTGAAATCATCTATCAGACTTCAGCATTACACACTTTTGCATTCTGTATGCCAGAAAGATAAACCATAATATAGAGCAAAATTATTTCTGGAACTGCATATTGCACATTTTCACTATAAAGTGTATCATAAGCTTTGACACAGAGATAACTAAGTGATCACTTGTCAACCTCCTCTCATTCCATCAGTCTTAAAAATTAGGATAGAAAAAGCTTTTCATGTGCAACAACAGGCTACATATTAGTCCTGCAGAGTTATAAAAAATGTGGAACTAAATATCAGACAAGCCCAATTTAAAATGATGAAACACTTCTGAATTCTAAAACAATTAGGCTAATTTACAACACATGGCCTGATACACTGGAAGTTTTAATCCTTTTATTTTCCTTTTTAAAGGAGGGGATATTTTTTCATGCTAGTCATAAATTACTACAATCAAGACTTATTTCTTTTTTTCCCTGAATAGTCCTCAAGAGCAATTCTTACACCTCCTAAATAGGTTTGTGGAAGATTCATATTTTACCTGGGAAGAGATACACAGAAGTAAATTACAGAGTTAGGAAAGGCAAACCACAACTGTAACTGGAGAAGAGCATCATCTCCTTTTTCTGTGCCTTTTCAAGTGATGCTGTGCTGCAAATTTACTCAGTTTTCACTGCTAGGTCCCTCATTTCTGCTTGTAAATCAGGGATCCTGGGGTGCTCTGAAGATTAATCAGATGAGGGTTGCAGTTTTCTCCTCAGCTCTTTGTGGTGATTCCTCCCAGAAAACACATGCATCCTGAATATTTCTGATCCCTCTGGGGATGAGATTTAAACCAACACTGACATTGGCAATGCAGCCCTGCTTGATCATGGTACTAAAAAGTCATTAAGTGTGTTTCAATATCCACTCAGTTATTACCAATCTTTCAAGACAAAGAGAAAACTGGAGAAACCCTTTCCTTTACCACAAGACAATGTTAGTGATGGCAGCAACATTGCTCACAACCGACTCTGAAGAATATTTTGGCTCCTTTCTTACAGAATACTGACATTTAAAGGATAAAACAAAAACCAAAGGATACAGGGAATTCACAACACTTTCAAGGCTTTCCCTTTTGCAACACACATGGACAATGGATTTTAAATGAAAGTTCTGTTTCTCTACACTTAAGGGTATTAATATTTTAGTATGACTGCATCTGTGAATGAAGACATTCAAAAAGCCATTATGTTTTCAACTTAGGTTAATAATAAGGCTATTTTTCCACCCACTCTCTGGCACAGCTGTAATGTTCTTGGCCTCAAGTGGGAGGCAATGTGGAACAAGGATTAGCAAGATGGATGATATACAACATACAGTGCCAGTTCATATGAAATATTACTAGATTGGAAATGACTGTTTACTGTCTCAGTGATTATATGATCACTTTTTTTCCTTCCAAAGAACATACAGGATGTGGTGCTCCTCTATGCCAATAAAGCTTAGTGCATAGCACCTGGGTAATGACAAATTAATTTTTGAGCTAAGCCTGATGAAGGGGTCAGCCAAAATCCTAGGCAGAGTTTATCCCCAGTACTATTTTACATGACAGAAAATGCATCCCTGCAATTCATCAATATTAGCACAGAAGAGAGATTATACAACAAAAAATAAATAAAATGGGAGGAGAGAAACACACACTAAAAAAGTTAGGACTGTGTGTTTACATTGCAATAATAAAACATTTAATCTTTGGGTTGTAGGGGGAGTTGGAAAGAGGGTCCCATGGTCCACTTCCAAATAAAATTGGACAAAACATTTAGGAATGCACTAAACAGAACAAGCATAAATTTGGCAGAAAACAGGCTGGACGAACCAGCAGGATTTTTCTTCATTCAAGTTAGGTTTCCAAACCTGAAACCTTTGCATCCTGGAACTCAAAATCTCTCACCTGATCTAGAAACCAATCCCTTTTGACAAAGGCCACAGCGGCTCAACCATGAGCAGCCAGGGATGCTGAGCCCTGGACCTTGGCATGTTCCTGAACCGTCTTACCTCAGACCAGAAACCACGTGGGTCAAGTGTTATGTCTGATCCAGTCATAAAACTTCTTTAACCACAAAGTCAACACCAGTTGTTTAAATACCAAGTGCTCAGCAGTTCCCATCCCTTGGACTACTGGCCACAACCAGTGCCAAAATATCAGCAATACTTCAGAGTTGAAAAATGTTTTCTTTAATAATTTTAGTGAGAGAACATTTTCACATGAAAGAGAAACAAGTGTGTTTCTAAATGGCAAAATCATTTCTCGTCCCTAAGCAAAGATCCTCTGAAAGCTGTGTGCACAGCCCAAACCACCTCCATTTTCATGTGGTTTATTGATTTAATAAAGCATATAAAGGGGCTTATATCGTTATTCTACCAGCTGCAGATGATCTAGATTCACTGAACAAACTATTCCCACAGAATATTTTCATTGAAATGAATCTTAACGTTTACTCCTCCTTCCCCCACAAGCCAACACTGAGGCACTTTGAAATGCACATTAGCTACTTCAATAAATAAATGAGCAATTCTTGGTTTTCTTAATCATGCAGGGCATAAGTGGATGATCTCTTTGCATGCCCTGGATGATGAAAAAGACATTAAGTATTAGGATTTTTCCTGTTTGGGTAGCCCTGTGAAAGCCAGCCAAGTTTGCAGGCTCGCTCTCCCTGATTTCCAAAGCGTCAGAGTTTCCATGAGCAGTGCCCCTCCCAGCCAGGTCACCAAAGCCTCAGCCCTGCATGCCCCAGCCTTTTTCTTTCTTTTTTTTTTTTTGCAGGGCTTTGTTCCAACACTGGGAGCAACCACCCAAAGTTTGAAAGTCTGCTCCTTTGACACACTGGATCTGGCAAGTGTAGAAGAAATGCTGTTAGATGAGAAGAAGAAGAAAAAAAGCAAGAAGTAGGCACATTCCCTTCTCCTACTCACTCTTCTAATGACCTTTGTGCTTTCTTCTTTTAATTCTTTTTTAAAATTTCAGCCCTTTACAGTAAGATCAGCAAGAACAGACCTTTGCTTCACCAAAGATGCACAAAGCCCTTTTGTTGAGGACATGGGTCCAAAACTGTGGCATCTGGGCTGTGCAGCTCTCAGTGCAGGCACACTGTCAATCCTTCTTGCTCAGCTCTGCTGCCAGTGTTTCAGGACAAAGATCATTCTACCAATCTGTTTGTGCAGCATATTGTACAATCTGTTACGTGCATCTGCAATACAAACAGTAAATGATAATAAGAGCATGTGGACAAGGCTGGAGCCCCAGATTTTGGGGGCCTTTGTTATCTGTGGCTCTTGGACCCTGGTCTGCAGCTGCACTTTTGACTTGCTGCATGCACACAACGTACCACGGGCACTCTCCATGAAATCTAAATACTGCCTATTCCCTATTAAAAATACCCAAATGGTGGTTTTCCCCTCTTCCTCCTGTTTCAAGGGAGTAATTCAAAAGTTAAAACCATGACCACACCAATGGGAATGAGACACCAAATTACCTTTTGTAATATCCTTCTCAAATACAAAACAAAGCCATGAAACTTAGGGACAAAAAGGAACAGCTCGTGCCAAATGTTACCAAACAAATACTCAATCATGAACATACAAATATATGGGAAAAAAATGTCTACTCTTAAACAGATTGTTCCCCAAAATCACATCTGATTGCAACAGTAATAATTCTTATCCTTACTAAATATTTGTCTTTTTTTTTATAAGACAGCCAACTCTGCTGACATTTCTGCACAGAACGTGACACTCCGCTCCTTGCAGCACAGATTGCCAGACTGCTGCTTTACATGCTGATTTCTCTTTTGTGAACTGAGACCTTGAATACTTTCACGGGGGAAAAGCAGATCAATGATTTTTTAAGAGAGCTGAACAATTCTGCGTAATGAACATCAGTTAACACGGGCAATTACTCTTTCTTTTTCTCCCCCAAAACAACACCACAAAAACAAAGAGGAGATTGTGACTCCTTTGAATGGCATGTGCCTCACTGACTGTACCAGAATGCCACCCTCATGCAGAAATACGGGTGGGTGAAGTTCAGGAGTGACATGTGGCTTGTTAAAATGTAAGATGCGTAGGTGAATAAAAACTTTTGTCGTTTGATTCAGCCAACAATAAAGAAAGTTGTTGTAGAAACTATTCTGCTGTTTCCCAATTTTCATAAAAGATTGGTTCAAACCTTCTTTCTTTGTTGCTTTTGTTGCTGAATGAATGGAGAATAAAAGGTTGGTTTTTTCTTTTCTAGATTTCATGGGTTTTTTTTTGCTTTTTAGAGAATGCACGTGAAAGGAAAATAAAATGATATCAAACATAAAGGAGATGCAGGCTTTAATGGGAATTTTGACATTCAAAAATATTCTACAAAAACATCCAATATATCACATTTTCTCCTTAATGGTTAAAACATAAGTGTCGGAAAACTATGGCTCTCTTTATCCCTGGTTTGAAGCATGTCTCTGGCTATGTCCCTGCGTCTCCACGCCTCTGAGTTTTCTGTTTATATCATGTGAATATGTAAATGCAGCTCATTTGCATTTCTGCTTTTATGTAGGAAGTCACACAAAATACCTCTCAGGATCTCATTGTGGCACATCCATGTAATGCGAGAGGGAGAGCCCTGCATTAATAACAGCATTAAAAATACCACCAGGATTATTCAATGAAATCCCTCTGCCATCACTGCTGTTATTTGTGGAGGGCTTCCAGACCCCAGCGTGGATCACCCCCAGTCCCTCTTGAACACCCAGACAACGCTTGGTTCCATCACTGGTGCAGCCATGACCCAAACCAGGCGTACCCAAGCTGGGAAGGACATTCATGCCAAAATCACATCTCCTTTAGACGCTTAGAAAGGCATTGGTAAGAGGAATCTCCATAAAAAGCCTTGTTAAAGGGCTCACTGATTCCATGCTCTTTACACACACCAGTGCCTGCTCCCAGCTTCCAGCCTGCTCCTGCTCAGCAAAGCAGTGAAGGAAATGCCTTCATTTTAATCACTTGCTGAAGTCATCAGCACTGTGTGCTTAGTTGAGCAGTGGTCTTTATGAGCCAAATATTATTCTTAGTAATAAGGAGACCTGGCAATACACTAGATGGAGCTTTTGATAGTAAGTAACATTAATTCAATTAAATCCTCTTACAGCACACACTCTCCAGCTAATGCAGTTTACAGTGAAATTTTCTCTGGCACTCATTTAAATATAATTGCTGCACTTATCTTGTCATGAGGGAATTTCTGAAGGTTACTTGTACTGTGCATGTGTAAACCTACAAGCTACACTGACCTTTAGTTTTGAGATTTTTTTTGAACTACTTAAACTGCAGCATCTAAAAGATTATGATGATGATGATGACAATAATAATAATAATAGTAATAATAATAATAATAATTCCCAACTTCCACACAGCACCTTTTAACTCAATATATGCCCAAGTGAGAACTATCAAGTAACACAGCACAGAAAGGCATCACATGCTAACTGGGAAGGAAAGCTAAAACTGTTGGAAATGAAAATGCTGGCAGATGACACATGTGAAAACCTGAATTTTCATAGAGTGTTTTGCACTGTTCTTCTGAAAAACATGAAGGTATTCTCCATGGAGACAATTTCATATTTACCTTTCATACACAAACTGGCATTAATAATAACTATGGGGCACTTGAGCGCCACACTTTGGCATAATTTTCTGTCTGAATCAGAAAAGAGGTTCATATCCACTGATCCAGTAGACTGGTTCTGGTGACAGTCCCAGCTGTTTTCCTAGGGTAGCCCAGTGATATACTGGAAAGCAGTCTCAATCACTTGCAAAACTGGAAAAAGGGAGGTGTCAGCCAAAAAATTCTAGCAAACAAATCAAAAGTCACCCAAACACAAAGCAAAACTTCAGTGTGTGTGCACAACTACCCATAAATTGAAAGTCCTGAGATTTTAATGAAATATGGGAAGGACAAATGTAGAGATAGGAAAACTGCTGAACAAGATGGAAATGAGCATTTTGAAACACCCTACCTTATCCACAGCGGACATTTCAGACCCTTGTCTTGGGCAAACCTTCCTTGATAGTTTTATCATAAGCTTTTTTTCTTGTCTTCTCTTTCTTACAATGAGAAGCATCCTCAAGTTAAAGACCTACCCAATTTTACCTTTGAAATAGAGAAGAGGTAGTGATTTTGGGTCACTCTGCACCAAGCAGAGAATAACCAAGCAATGCACACTGAAGTGCTGGCAGCCAAGGGAGGATGGAAATACCAAATCTAAAGGGGAAAAAACAACTTCTGAGGCCACTCAACCTCTGCCCTGAGCTCAGCACTGCAAAAGGAAACCCTGCTGCCTAGTTTTGACTACTCTTTATGCATGGGGAGGTGTTTGGAAGGGTGGGAAAGATTTGAAATAAAGTTTATTTGGCCACCAAGGCTCATCAAGACTTTTTTTTTCTTTTTAGTATTAAATGAAAAGAGGGACCAAGGACCCTGCTTTCCCCATTTCCTTCCTCCTGCTCAGTCTCAGATGCCTGTCACATTAAGAAACACCAAGTGATTTTGTTCAGCTCTTATGGCACACAATAGCAGACGTTCAAGGGAGAATGTGGGACTGTGAAGCATTTTAAAACTCTTAAATAAAATGTGGGCTACAGGAGGCTCTCATTCAGAAGCAACATTTTCCCTTCCACTGAGAGTTCCCCCACACTCTGGCGAAGTGAATTAAAATTGACACTGAGAAAAATCTAATTGAGCCAGAGACAACACAACACTTTTCACTATAGAAACTCAAGTCCTGGTGGAATTACTTGGGTTAATATAGTCCATTTTAAATCTACAATGATTTTTATATCCCATGATCTGCAAATAACAAAGGAAGATTGTTGTTTAAGACTCATTGTATTAATTAGGGGGAGCATAGGAAGAGTGAGAGCTGGTGCCTTTGGGTCTGCTCCACACTTGTTTTGTAACTGCAGTTCTCATCAGATCCGATTAATATGTGAATAAACTAATGCAGATCTCACCTGGGCAGTGTTAACATAACAAAATTTTTGTGTTAACCAGCTCAGGGATTCATGCACTGAAAATGAAGGGAGCAGATTTGATTTAGGCAAAACGACATCAGCACAGAGAGGACATCATTCTCTGCCTACTCAAAGTGACTCAAAAAATTTAGGAAAAGTCCCCCCAGGCCTCTGTATCTCAATTCCTCCAGCTGGTAAACACGGAGTGATGCTATTTTTCTCCCTTTGCAAAACACTTGGAGATGTCTGGCTGAAGCAGCAGCCCTGCTCCTTACGGTGCCACACTCATCCTTGCAGCAAAAAGTTTCCTGCAGTACATTATATTAATCTACTCCCTATTGTGGTACAGCTCCCTAAAATTGCAGTTGAAGGCATGACATCTTGAGCTACGAGGAGAGTTTAATTACTGTTTGAAACATAAATTTTCCCAATTCAGCTGGGTGAATAAGAGACACGGTTTATTAGAAAACATCTTCCACCTCTTTACAGCTCTTCTCAGTCCTCTAAAAGAATGCCTGAATTGGATGCAGTAGTTATTTTAAATTAAAACCACAAGGTAGTAGACACTGAAGTTTTCTCTTACACAAATAATAATGAATTTATGCACCACAGAGTTTAATCTGCAGAGTGAAAGTCCAACGTCCCACTTAAAACTGCATACTCATGGGCATAGATTAGACAGTAATTAGGTTCAGTGAGAAACTGAAAAGATCCACTGGAAACATTCAAATTTAATTTATTCACTGGCTTGTCTCAGAGTGTTTTTATAAGCAATTAGAAAGACAGAGATTCCTGAAAATGCATTCTTTCCCAAGACAGATGGACCAGGAGATTTATATGGCATACACAGCCTTCCACCCACAGCCCACTGGCTTGAGTTAAGCTCAAACCAGGCTTGGAAGCCACTACCAGACTTTATCCTTGGGGAGTTATTTGCTATTCTTTTGAAATATGCTGATGGTTACAGTGCACTATGAAACCAATGTCTTAAAAAAAGAGCAATACTGTAACTGGCACAGCACATCCTTTTATAGCATCTGTATCATTGAAGTCTGACACTGAGGATGTTGTGGGTCCTGCCAGACCCAAAACAAGCCCAAATCTGCTCTCTTGCTGCCCTGGTCCCACAAAAAAAACCAGGCTGACAAGGTCTGGTGCAGGGAAAATGGAAGTAATGAAATAGTAATTAATTTACACTGCTATGCATGCTATACATATCTGCTTTTAATGCATTTCAAAATTATAAAGAATAGCAGACATCCTTTCAAGGCCCTCCTGGGGTTTAAATATCATGTTAAGAACTAGTAAAATTGATGACATATTTATACTAAAATGTTTTATGTGGTCTTTAGCTTTTTATTTTGGCCCTTCATTGTAATATTTATGTCTCTCACATCATCTCAGCAGTGACAGAAATTCTTAGTGCCTTGGAGTCTCTCCTTCTATCTTTTAATGAGGAAATCTTCCTGCAGTGTGGGTTTTAATTTTAAGCTATTATTTATTTGTGCATATATGTGCACAGGCACCTGTGACTGATTTTAGTGGGGTGAAAGGAACAGAAGATAAAAGCAATAAACCGCTGGTTTTGCAGTGGAAATGAGAGATTTGGAAGCTGCAGTACACTCAAAATCCATGCTCATAAGGCCGCTGCCCAATTACACTTCATTTTTGACACTGGTCAGCTGTCAAATGTTTCTCCCTTTGAGATCCTTGCCAAAGTGTGTGAAGATTTCAGACCAGTCCTCACGTCCTTTGCAAAATCTCCTTATGTGTTAGAAGCAAATGATCTTGATATTAGAACTGAATTGAATAAGAAACACTACACAAAATAAAAGGGTTGTGTGGTTTGTTTTGAAGCCTTTGTCTTTTAACAAAACTCACATCATTTTTTATGTGATGAGTAGATAAATAGTGTGTTTATTCACGCAATAGAAAATTGGAGGAGGAAAGAATTTCAGTGCCACAATGTCATAAAATGGTCGAATCTCATTGATGTGAGCTTTAATATGCAACTAAAGACACTGGATACCATAAATATCAAACTGATATTTATGTATCTGGCACTTTTATATATGTATATATTTTAAATGTAAGCAGCAATCTTGAAAATACTTAACACATGCCTGTGTTTTATGTCTGAGTAT
Organism: Geospiza fortis; assembly: GCF_000277835.1. Taxonomy (NCBI): domain Eukaryota; kingdom Metazoa; phylum Chordata; class Aves; order Passeriformes; family Thraupidae; genus Geospiza; species Geospiza fortis. The sequence goes on along the minus strand of NW_005054543.1, from coordinate 690,790 downwards.
TATATCTATTGATTAATTCCTGAGTGAAAAGTGTGTGCATGACTTGACTTAGATTTTTCCATGCATTACAGTTTTTTTCCTTTGAGATCATATATTTGAGAAACTGAGGTTTGGCATACTATTCACATTCAACAAAGCAATCTTCAATTTTACTGAAAGTTCAGGCTGTTTTAACTGCCTGCCTACGTGGTTTTTTTCCCAATGAAGTGATGTCATTACAAACAACAGATTACACATTAATATTTTATGAACATTTGGGACTCTTTTTTAAAGTTGTTCTAAAATATTCTATAAGTAAATGCTGGAGGATGTGCTGAAGTTGTCAACAGTATAGCATGCCTGAAGTTCAAAAATTCCTTTTCAAACACCCCTTTACTGACCTTGCCTTCCCCCCAAGTGTTTATCAGACACGATCATTAGAAAGAATCACAATTGGAATATGAAGTCCTGCTCCTCTCATGGCTGGTCTATACAGGGTTTTCTATCAATTTAACTAAAAAGATTCATGTAGTTAAATTTTATGCCTTTTTTTTTCATCATAGATGTAATTAATAATGTGCTTATACGGTCTTAGCTTACTTTTTAAAATTCATATGCAGTTGTAAATCATAGTTAAGCTGCTACAAAACTGCAGCCAATGAGCCCCAAAGTGATCTATTTAATCCCTCAGAGATGTGTTATTTTTATTAACTTCTTACAGCAATACCTAGAGTCCTCATTTCTGGACCAAGCTCCCACTGTGATGAATATCATAAAAATAGGGAGGGAAAAGATGCCTAAAAGTAAAAATAGCTTCTTTTTGCTCCAGTCATTCACACACTGTATAGAGGAACTTTAGGAACAAGGCTAAAGAAAGGTTTCTGTGCTACCTCTATATTTAAATAACACAACTGAAAAATCCTCTACCGAACTCCCCCCACCATCCTCCAGTCTTCCCATTCTGCAATCACAGCCCCCCGCTGCTGTTACAGGGTCTTCACAAATATCTTCCATTACTTCTGCTCTGTCTGACTGGGTTGGGTTTGCTGTAATAATTTTTGCTTTGACTTTCTTGTCATTGTCAATGAAGGGAGTATACAGTGAGACTGATTTAAGTGGGCAACAGGTTTGCAGTCTAGTATGCAATGGGGTATTACCCTGATCTGCTCCCTGTCTTCAAAGCAATGCAAAAATATCAGGGGACACCAATCTCAGCCCCTCTTGGTGCTGGACATGGCTAAGCCACTGACAGCTTGGCACCTTGTCCTGTTTATGGGCTGAAACTGCTCCTGGACATGGGGAGCACTCGTGTCACATCCTGTTCCAGATGCATTCTTTCAAAACACTAAATGGAAGCAAGCAAAAGGAAAGTTTCTTTTGGAACTCTTCTCACTGCCTCTTCTGGAAGCCATTCTCTGGTCTGCAAGTGGAGGAAGAACGTTTGACTTGAGAAGTTGGATTTTTTTTCTGTTGGCCTGCTGTTCCTCAGTCTTAAGTCTATGCTGTGCAGTCCCTGGGTTTAATATTAATTGAAAGAGCTTATCTATTCCTGCCTTTGGTATGCACTTCAACATACTGCAGAAACTTCAATTGTATTCCCTTACAACTTTTTCTTTCCAAACCAAGGTACAGTCCTGCATTCTTCCTCTGCTTTCCCCCTTTTAGCTTTCTTGTAAGTCAATGTTTGAAGCCCTTTACAAGTTAACCTTTGTAGACCTTTCACCACGGCTCAACCCTTCCTGACTTCATACAAAATCATGCTGCTCTTCCCTGGACCTCTGCCCTTTTCTATAGAATGGTACTAAATATTTGTAACTGTAGTTTAAACATGATTAAAAAAAACCCTTCTTTAAGTGGTGCAGTATTTCCTTGAAGGCTCTATTCAATGCTTCCATTTATACAGCTCACATTTTCTGTGCCTTTTTGACCACACAGATACAAAACATCATCTCAGTCCTTTTATGATATGTGCACCCTTCAAATCCTGTCCTGCTCTCAAATCTTTGAAAAATGCACTCATTCAACACATGTGTTCGCTCAAAATAAAATTTACTCTTCTTGCTCATGGTTCATTTTACCCAGCAGAATTTCTTTGTGTTTGATTGTTTTCTCCAGGCTATCAGGTGGCTTCTCCCCCATCTAGCCCCTTCTGCATGATCCAAAAAGTTGGATAACAAGTTGGTGGTTCATTCTGTCAAAGCCATTTACATAGAGAGTGAAAAAGTATTGATCTCCAATAACAGTCCCTGTTGCTCTCCAATCATCATCCCCTCTCTTCCCCTGGCCCGTAACCTTTCCCCATTCTAATCTGCCCTCGATCATCTACCCAGCTCCTTTCCCCATTTGGAAATGGGTCCTTCTCTGCTTCACCAGCAACTGCATGGATTAGTCTCCTGTGTGACACTCTGTGAAATGCCCCTGGGAAATCAGCTTGATTATATTTCACACCTGTCCGCTTTCACAGAAACTTCTTGAAAAACTCCATCAGATTTGTCGAGTAAGAATTACCTTCTCTAAAAATCAGCTCACATCTGGAATATATTCTGTAATGCTATTTACAACCCATTTAAAATTATAGATTTAAGATTCCTTAAGGTTTAAATTTAAACACCCTACAGTCAGAAACTTCAAGTTAAAAACTCAACTTTATCATTCACTCTTCTTTTCCATTGTACTTGTATTTAAGGACATCTGGCTTTTGCCAGTCTGTGTTGTCTGAAACTTCTTATAGTGTACAACGCACCTGATAAAAAATAACATGCAAGGCACTTTTTAATACAGTGCAGGAAAAGGTTTCAAGTCTGCATAGTAACAAAATACCTGTCAGGCACCATCACCAAAATTTAGTCTAACACACACATGCACAATGGCTGTGGGTACATGTCCTGCCATTTCAACAGCAAATGGGCTCATGGTGCATCTCATCTGATCTCAAAAGCCAAACAGTGTTCACGTGGGCCTCTGAGAGCATTCAAAACACAGAATAAGATGTGAAGTGCAGAGAAACCCTGGCTCCTGGAGTGCTGGCTGAAGGGAGCTTTTAAAGAGCACCTAAAACAGTTTTGCCAAACACAGTGTATTGAAACTGAAGGAGCAGAGGGTGCAATTGGATGTGTGGTGTCACAGGGACAGTCAAGAAACAAGGAGCAGCTGCTCTTAGCTGCAGCTTAGGACACTCAGGATGGAAATGTGTGACAAAGTGAGTGCCACATCTCTGCTGCTGTGCAGGACTGGCCGAGCTCCCTTTGCTCCTACTGTACCAGGCACTGTGACAGGGACCTGCTGGACGAGAGGGATCATCTCCCTGCCTACACCAGACTATTTTGGAAGGGCTAAACTGAGGCTGAAATGGTGCTCAAGCAAGCCAGGTAACTTCTGCCTCCTCTATGCATCTCTCTCTCTCTCTCTCTCTATATATATGTAACTATATATACCTGTACACCTCCTTGCACACCTGATCTCTCCTGTATGCAGCAGATGAATGCCTCATTATCAGATTCCTCTCCTCACTTCCCAGTAGACTTAAATTACCATGTTAAATAGGATAATAATAAACACTGGCCTTTAACTACAGCACATCCTTGTTCACTCAGCAGCCTCCCTCTAATCTGATAAAGGGTCTGTAAAAGGCTGCAAGCAAACACAGAGCCAGTTGTTACACAGGTGCCTCTCCCTGCTTTCTGCAGTGTGATTCCTACAGCAGCACAAAGAGATTCAGGCTCACAAAGCTGCTCTAGGGGACCTTGATCCCTCCAAGAATTATCAGGTATTGAAGCAGAGGCAAGGTGCCAAAAGGACATAATGGATCTGGCCCAAGACTCTCCTGCTGCATTTCAAAAGACAAAAGTAGCCCTGTGCCATCTGCTTGCTTCAGCACTTGGACTTCAAAACCAAAGTAGCCAAGGAAATCTTTCCGGCTTAGGAAAACAGTGGGGGGGAAGAGAGATCTTGGTGGCAGTGTGTGCTGCCTTCACACAGAGTTTGCTGCATTTGAGGTATTAGAGAAGCTCTTTTTAACAACCACCCTGGAAAAAAGTCATCTATTCACCCAGAATAAATTATATAAAGGGAGCAAGCTGGATTGGGAACAGAGAGGGTTGATCTGCCCAGACTTTGAGTCCCCTTAGCCCCCAGGAGCCAAAAGTGCCATTTTATTTCAGTGGTACAGAATGTTGTTTTTATTTTTTTTTGTGTGTTTTTTTTGCATTTAGTTTGCCTAATCCCCTGGATTTCTTTTGTTGCAGAAAGAGGAAAAAGCCTTACAAAACATCAGGAGATAAAAAACAAAGTCAAATTACTTTGCTGAGCTCTTTCACGCATCCAAAAAAAGCAGAGAAATGCAAGCTCTGGAAAGGATGAGGAATTTCTTAGAATGCAGCCATTCTTAAAGTTCCTAATTAATAAGCCAAGCTTCAACATTTGCAGTAGTATCAATATATCTGTGGAGTTAAGATGGCTTTCCTCTGGTTTTCCAGAGTGAGGTAAACTTGGCTTCTACCTGTCTTCCTCCAGCCTCAGCTTTGCAGAGCTGGCAAGCCGTACAAAAGAGGAGGAAAGACATGAACTAGGCCGTCTGTCGTTGGAGGGTATGAAAGACAGTCTGAATAACAGCAGGAGAGAGAGAAGCAGCCTATGGTTATTTTTGACAGAATTGGGAGAGACTCGGATTGCAGCTTCATAAACAGCTTATCAGAGAAAAACTCGGTCCAAATTAGAGGAACCCCTTTGGCCAAGCTCACAGAAATACACAACCCTTGTCTGAGAAGAGAGAAATCTTTCAAAAATCAAAATGCTTTTCTTTAAAGAGCAAAACCTAACTGCTCCCCCCTATGTGGTGTAGTAACACCAACTTGCATTCCTGTCATTACAACTCATGGCTTGCAGAATATTCAGAAAAAAATTTCTGTGTGACACCAGGCTGTGAATGCTGTCTTACACACAGTCACAACCATGCAATGAAATGAAAAACTGACTTTTTTCTACCTCACCCAACCACAAGGTCCCTTTGATGGACTGTTCCCTAAAATTGGAGGTGATAACAGAGGGTGAGCAAGCAGAAAAATGCCTGGCACAACCCAAATCCACCCAGCTCAAACTAAATAAAAATTGTTGTTTTGTGTGGGTATTTAAACATAAGAGGAGCATGGAATTTCACTCCACATCACACATGTGATTTTTAGTGTTGTCCTGTACAGAACCAGGAGTTGGACTCTGTGATCCTTGTAGGTCCCTTCCAGCTCAGGATATTCTATGATTCTATGACCTCCAAACAAAAAATGAAAATTCAGTTTCTTTTTTAAATGCCTACTAGATAGTATAGGTGAAGAATTGTCATGCACTGTGATGAAAGGAAGACTGTAGGATGTTTCTCAGGGCAATTTTTGTGTTTATTTGTTTCTAACATTCTTAACAATCTCTCACACCGAATCCTTTGTGCAACTGGATTAAGAAAATAAAGATCATTCCTAGTCAAGAGACATACACAATAACTCAAGAGGTTTCTAGCAACCTTGCTGGCAGATTCAGCCAGAAGGAAGGATAGAGCCAGCATGGAGATACACTCCTCCAAAGCTTCTGAGGGAAAAGCTGACCACCAGAGGAGCTTGCTGCTGGTGCCAGAGAAAAGTAATTCTGAAGGTTATTCTGCCTATCTTCAGGATTAATTTCATTTACTCATTAATTAACACATAATGCCTGAAGTGACAAGCATAATCTCTGCATGGCTGAAAAGAGTCCAAGCAAAAAGCATCCCCAAAACCCAGCCACCTTTCAAAAAGAATATTGCATATGGGGACTACAAACATTGATAATTAGTCTACAATGATTTACATGATCTATGCTTCATCCTTATGCCTTCCAGCTGCCTGATGGACAGGTACAGTGATTCCCAGAAATGAGTATCAATGGGTTTCTTCTGTCTAACCACAATATCATTCTCACTTCATTTACTGCTTAGTGGGAAGGCATTGCTGTGACCCAGGAATCAGCTCCTTCCAGATGGACGAGTCTCAAAGTTCAGCATTTTAGTGGTTTAAACTAAGGAGGAGTTTGCTCATCCATAGCAGCCTGGACTGCAGAAAATCCACTTGTTTGACCTCTTAATGCTCTCCTATCCAGCATTACAAGAAAAAGACATTTGGTGAGGGCTCTGTGCTAACACAGTAGGGGAGTACATGCCACAATACATCAATCCTGGGAAATGAGGTGGGGGGGTGGGCTGGAAGCAGAACTACACTGAAACACTCCAACCAGAAATACCTTCTGCTTCTGAATCACAGACTCATGGAATGCTTTGGGTTGGAATGGACCTTAAAGAGCACCTAACTCCAGCCCTCTTGCCATGGACACGAGGCAGGTTGTTCACTTTTCATTAGAGCAGGTTGTTCACACAACATAGCCTTGAACACTTCCAGGGATGGGGAAGGGGGAAGAGTGATCTAGTACAGACACTTGATTAGCAGGAAGGTACAGTGAGCTGGACCCCCTCCCTGACACTGGTGTGAGACCAATGCACCAAGTCTTTTAACCAGAAGTGAGAGATGCAAGCAACCCAAAATAAACCATGGTCACTGAAAGCACCTGACTGCTTAAACCGAGCAGCAAAAAGAAGGCACTGAGAGCATCCTCTGCCCAGTACCAGGAAAAATGGAGATATGCTGAGCCTTGGCAGTGCTTTGCCCAAAAGCACAGGAGCACCCGAGGCTGTGCTGTGTGCCTCCCACAACAACAGGCACCTCTCATCTCCAGCAAGGGCTGTTTTGCACTGTTAACTTTGCTGGGAGCCCACATCATTCGGTGATATTCTCCATAGCATGTGTGCTCTGAAGGGCTTTAGAGTCAGTGCCAGGAGTGCAGTAAGAAGGAATAAGTGTCTAGCAACCTTTCAGCCAGGCACACACACGCACATGCAGTTCTGCCTCTGAGCTACGCTAATTATTTCTAACGGTAGCAACGCTCTCACGTACCAAGCCTGAATGAAAATATACAGCCAGGTGAGGAGGAAAATGCATTCTGAGAAACAAAATACTCACTTTCAGTTTACATTTAAGCACACTTAAACAGCTATAATGCACAAAACTCTCATGTGCCTAAATAAGCACAGATATACGTAGTGAAAGGAGGGAATATAGTTAGGGACAAATACTTTACATGTGTCTAAAAAAATGCAAGAAGGAAAACTAACCCTTTCATTTAGAATAATATCAGTGCCAAAACCCAATTCTTTTACATGACTGCAGAAAAAAAAATCAGATTATGGAAAAAGGGTGACTATTTGTAATTTTTATTGCTGCTGGAGCAATGATGTGGCAAGAACCCACAACCATCATTTTTCCCTTCTGCATCCTTAAAATATTTCCCACATGGGGTGCAAACAGAGGAAATGAAAGGAAATAGAAAATTGTATTTTTCATGAGCTAATCCTGGGAAGCAACCTCTCAGGTTTCCACATTTTTGGCAATGATAATTTAAACAAGGAGACCGATATTTTCTTTCTTTTTTGCACAGTTGGAATGCCTGCTTCCAAATAAAAGGCAATTAAACTTCAGTTTAAGAAGAGGAGGAAGGCAGTGTTCGATAGGATTCATGAGTCCTCTCAGGACTGCTGCATAGCTCAACACAGCATACTACAAAACTGAGAGCTCAGCTGCAAACCTCTTTGGAAATGCTGAAGGCAAGCAAGATCATCGGGAAAACAAGCAAACTGAAAGCAAAGAGAGCATAACTACTGTACCTTTACTTTGGGGAGGGTTCTGACTTCTGTCTCGGAGAACATTAATCTGGTAGACAGCTCCATAAGGCTCAAAAAGTTCTTTTAATTCTTTTTCTGACCACGAACGGGGAATCTGTCCAACAAACATCTTAATGGCATCTGGGTCTGGTTGGTCTGAATGATCCAAAGCTCCATTCATCTTGTTAGCTGTGCCGTTACTAGAAAGTGGAAAAGGAGATTAAAAAGAGAAGACAAGTTAGGAGACTACACAGTTTTTGTGTGCACTAGATGCAGAAGATGATGTCAATTGGCACAAAGCAGAAAAAAAAAAATCAGTGTTTAATTAATAGCATAAGTATTACGAACAAAAAACAATGCTATTACATTTTTCATTGAGTCTGGTTCTCTCTGCAGGCTGCTGCTTAATGTCATTATATAAGATGAGAGCGGCACAACACAACCCAGGACTTCTGCATTTTAAAGAAGAGGATAGTGGCAAATAAGTGCAGATTTCTGTCCATGGCTGTTGTAAACAGAACTGCAGTGAATTCTCACTAAACTGGCTACTGGCAGAAACCAGGCAGTGCGTGTGTCTATGTGTGTGTGTTTTGTAATAAAGTCACATGAAAGGAGTATGAAACACTTGGCAATCTGTCAGATGACTAATGCAAGATGCCAGCGATGAATCTGCAGATTGTGTGAAGCATCCATGTGTGCATCAAATTAGTCTGATATTGCCTAGAATGGAAAACACTCCAGCTATGTGGCTGGTTGCTGCCGATTAGTTGCCTATGCTCTTTAAAAAGGAAAAGCAGTCTGGAGAGACCCAGTTTAAAGCATACTGTTTATTGCTGCCATAAAAAAACCCCCACAAATCAAAAAGAGACAGCAATGGCAAAACTGCCTACATCGTTGTGGAAATGAAAACACTGCTTCAGAAAGTTTTTTTTGCCCTGAAAAAGGAGATCAAATTTTTGAACACTTTCACTCCCTGTAAATTCTCATCCTATCTGATCTCCAGATGTACATCCTAAATCCAAGTTCAAAACAACCACACTTTTGCAGGGAAAAAGAACTTTGGAACAAAACATAATCTGATCTGGGAGACAAATGCTAGACCACGGTTTAGGAGAATTAGTACCCTTACACAGAAAATAAATACTTTTAAATACTAAACAAAAGTAAAAATACATCACTCCCTCCTCCCTCCCCCCTCTCTCCCCTTGCATTATTGATAATTAAGGACAGTAGTTTCAACTAATTACTTGGCTAGAAATTCCAAAAGTGCTGATGATTTTTGGATGTTTCAGTTTCAAGAAAGAACACTAATGATGCATGAATTTTCAAGCATCCCCCCATCTTTCCACCAGGGAGAGGGGGCAAATGGCCTGTATGCAGCAATGTCAGAAGCTGATCATGGCAGAATTCAGGCATTGCAGAGCCACCTGCCACTTTCAAAAAACTTGGCTTTAATTAGAATTTCTCTGTTTGATGATTGTTCAGGACTGAATGCCCACCGGAGGACTTGGAAGAGCTCAGAATCTGCACAACCAGATGAAAATCATATTTTACATGTGAAAAAAATATCTAAGAGTGGCAAGAAGAAAACAACCCTGTGCAATTCCCCTGTCTCACAGCTATAACCTGTGTGAAGACAAATTATTTTGTTTCATGTGTTTCATCTCCTTAAAAGCATAATTCGCATTAATATGGCCATATTAACTTTAGCACTTTCCCTGCTTCCAGGCAGGAAGGAGAAAGTTGTATTAAAGGCACATTTTACACCACCAACAAAAAGTTTGATCATCCCTTGTGAAGCTTTCAACATGGATCAGCAGACAACAGCATTTATCACTCTCATAAATGGCTACAATTCCTATCTGCTCTAGCAGGAATCTTGCCTGAGTAAGAGACTCCAAGATTTGGTCCAAACTTTTGCATTACGTTTCATGTACAAATATCTTGTCTTGCAAATGCACTTCGTTTTGAATAAGTTCTGCAGGTCACAAGTTCACCTGCACGAATTGTGACTTCTCCAGGCCTTAGGAACTGCATTTCCATACAAAGACAACACTTAAGCCAAACCAAGCCAACCATCCAAACAACCACCCCCTTAAAATTTCCAAGAAACAGAAAAACCATGACTGACTCACTTGAGTGATACTTCATGGGAACAACTTTCAAGACTTTCATGGAGCAGTAGGCACCTATGTGACACTTAAGCCTCTAAAAAAATCACTCAATTATTTCTTTTCAATTCCTATTCCTCTACGTAAAACCCAATCTGCCAAACAACCTCCCTACTAGGGAGGTTGAAAAATCCCTGACCCATAGCTTAAAATAACTGTGGAAAACTCTTATATGTTATTTTGAAAGAAAAGGTAGAAGTTTAGTTAAGCTCCCAGCTCTGCCCTGGGCTTGGTCAACTATTTTCTTTCATAAATTGGCTTGACTTTTCACTTCATTTATTCTCTGTGTTGTTTGTATTGAGTTCAGTTTTAAATTATGCCCTTCATCTGTTCTCTCTGTTGGATCCCTTCTTTAAGAAATCCATACACAATTGCTACTTAGCCCAGAATTACAGCTAGGGTCATGTTTAATAAAGAATAACAAGTTTATTCCTTTGCTTTTTCCTTTACCAAAACCACCTTTACCACCAAGAGGCCCACAATTTCCATTGCTAATCAGCCAAATTTTTAGGAAAGCACAAAGCCAAACACTAACACCTGTTTTCTCAGGTTAATGGCCCTATTAGCATCAAGTTCTTGCTTTGAGCTAAAGGTTTAGGCACAGGCCAAGCTCTCTTCTAATTGCACAAAATGCTTAAGCCCTTTCTTTATTTTTTTGAGGCCAAAGTTGAATTACATTGATCATATTCCTTAAATGCTTTATTGGCTGAAGGTGGTTAAAAGCTCTGACTCAAGGCATCAGCACCATACACTATGACGCCAAGCTCCAGGGGACAGGTTTTGTCACTCACTGCCTGCATTAACTTGAGTAAGTCATTAAAACTTCTCCAAACTAAATTCCACCATCCATTGACAGCTCTGTCAATCCACTAACTCCTGCAGAGTTAGGGAAAAACCAAGCATAATTTAGGCTTTTCTTTAAAATACTTTTCTACCACAAGGTAGGGACTTGACTGAGCTGCCAACATTTTGGCGGTTTGACAGACAAGTTCAGGCCACAGAGAGGGCGCTCATTTTTACAAACACAGCTGGGCTCCTTCCTAAACTGCACTGCCTTTGATCTCAGTGCAAACCAAGGCTCTCAGACACCTCAGAGTGGGAATCCAAGTCTCACTGTTGGGATTTTGAGGAGCTCATGAACACTGTTGCAGCAATGACACTTGCAGTGGAATCCTCACTCAGCTTTGGCAGCTGGTGTAGGACTAGAGCCAATGCAGACAAAATGAACAAGTGAATAAATCAGCAGAGAGATAACATTGGGGAAAAAACACCTATTTTATAGATTCCATAGATTGGATCCCTGCAGTGCACTGGAAGGCTCCACTGAGGAAGAAAATTATACACCACACCTGCCTGATGGTTCAGTTTGTCACAGAACTTGTTGGGTCCATACAAAATACAGCCAAATATGCTTCATCCTTTGCAAATGATCTCTTCTAAGATGAATTCCCTTATCTTCTCCCAGCTTTCATCTTCACCCAATGGACATTACTGCTCTGCACTAAGACCTCTTGGCTGCTAAAAGCTGTAGAGCTTTTACTTCTTTCTCTTTGCCAACACAGTGGCTCTCAGAGGAAGTGGCTTCTTCCTTCCCCCATCTCCCCTTCTCCTGTACCCAAGAAGTAATAAGACAAAAGAGAAACTACATGTAAAACTTTCCAGAAGGAAGTAAAGCAAGTTTTGTGAAAGCTTAGGACTATTTCTTGAAAGCACAAGTGTACAGAGATAGCTGTGTCTAGGGGACACCAATGAGAATGGGATCCCTTGGCACTTACTGTCAGTACCCAAATGATGACATACATTAAAAAAAATAAAAAAAGAAGGAAGGAAGGAAGGAAGGAAGGAAGGAAG
>NW_005054543.1:657153-678209 GCF_000277835.1 Geospiza fortis | reverse complement strand
AAAGAAAGAAAGAAAGAAAGAAAGGAAAGAAAGGAAAGAAAGGAAAGAAAGATTAGATTATGTGGCTCTGTGCTGTAGCAATCCTTCCCTCCATGGCCAATTTAGCCCATTGGACTCAGGGGTGACCCAGCACATCATCCTCACTGACAAGGTGTCATCTGTATCATAGAGAGCAGCCTGAGGGCAGAGATTAAGACACTGAGTCGCTGGCTGCTTGTGGTTGCTGCCAGAGCATCCTCTCTCTCAATTTGTGCCAATTTTTCTTCTAATAACCTAACTACCATTCCATCATTTCAGCAAGCTGACAGGGCCACTCTTGAGGAGCTAGAGATTGTTTTAATATCCCTGCTGCTTCAGCAGAAGCACCAGAAAAACCCAGTAGATGCCCTCTTGGTCTCTCCCATTCATATCTTTAATTACTGCAGGACTGCTAAAAGTGAACTGCCCACTCAGGACAAAGAGGTAGCCTTCAGAAACAACGTCTGAATCAAAACAGACTCTCTTAAATTCATCACTGTTAAGAGCTTTGGCATTAATCCACGTTCATTTCCATTAATGATCCCAGTGTCAAGTCAGGTGCTGAAAAACAGCTGTTAACGGGGACCAAACGGATTTACATGACACCTGTTTGCCAAATTTGTTTTTAACCCTACCCAGTACCTTCCTACTGTTCTTTTTTGGTTAATTCATATTGCAACCCTCACCCTATTACTGTGGTTTTACCATTTTGCTGGGGATTTGCCTTTTTCATGTCCCGTGGTATAAGATATTTGAATTCCCTCTAAGAGCCAACAGAACAAGAACATGATAACAAACAAGTTCCAGGTGTAATGACAACTAAATCCAACCCAGTGCAGAGGTATTTACAGGCACCAAGGTTTTACAGTAACAAAGCATTTACATCTGAGCTGTGGCATCACTGCCAGGATATCACACAAACTGACAAAAGGGACAACACCCGTTTGAAGGCTTCTGACTGCTGTCAAGAGAGACAGCCAAGCATCACCTTAATGTACTCCAAAGATCATAATTGCTGGTTTACGAGCAAATTTTGTCTGGAAGGACCCAAAAGGGCTTTATAAACTCATTGTTTAGAGAGGGATGACTTCATCGTAAGGTGACAGACGGCAGCTGTTTAATGACATGGAGCATTATCGCACAACAGTTCCAGCCAGGAAGGGTAGAACAATACCGTACCCAATTGAAAACTGCAGGGGGCTGCAATTTATAGACACAGAAGGTAATTACCTACATTGGATTTTGGCCAGCAAAATAAGGGCCAGAACCTCTGACAAACAGAAAAAGAAGCTGTGCAACATTTTTGAGCTGTAAATGACCAGGTCTCTGCTTTTTTGGGGGGAAAAAAGTCATCTCCAGATGCCTTCTAGCCCATCAGTATTTTCGCAGCACTCTTGCTCAAAAGCAGCTCAAAGGAAAGATGATGTTTCAAAAATCATTAACTGCTTCTGCTGTAGTGTGTTGTAGTTTTTGGCAGAACTATTAGAGTCTAATAACACTTATAATTATTATTAAGTAACACATATCCTAAACAGCAATTGCTAAATGACCCTGACATCATGCCCAATGGAAAAAAACCTCCTATAGCAGGATGTTCAGTCCTACATAGGCAGTAAAGTCTACAAAATAATTATCTCCAGGCTTTCCTGCACCCATCAGCAGGGCTAACAACGGAGCAGCTGTAAGACTTGCAATCCATCTTACAGCCCCATAAAGACTTTAACAAAGAGATGAGCAATTCTTCATCCACCCAGCAGAGAGCAACCGCACTTGCACTCTCACACACACATGAATTACATGAAAATCTTGATGGCTTTTAATACCTGACACACAATGCTCAGATTTCATTCTTCTTGGTAGCTAATAATACTCAAGTGCTTGTGTAAGCACTCAGTGGTAAATGCAAAGATGTTTTAAGTTGTGTTGTCTCCACATTGGCAGAATTTATCTCTAGAAGTGTATTTTTTCTTAAGACAATGAGTTACTTTTTACTGCCCTGATAATTTAAAATCCACAGTAATTTTTCTGGTGAAATCAGAGATTTCTTGTAGCTCAGCTTTATTAGCTCTCTCCACATAGTAGATCATACAAACCATAGCAAACCACTGTTAGTATAGGGAATACTTTTTTCGTGATCAATTCCAAATTTAGTACATGTAATCAGTTTAATGCCTCAGTTGCAAATTTTAGGTAAGGTATAAAGGTATTTTATCCCAGAGGAAAAAATACTTGAAAATATGGGGGGGAAAAACATTCCTATCTTGAAAATGTTTTGATGGGTAATAAATTTGGGCTGGGAGAAGGGGCAGCAGAGGGAAGTTGCCTTTCAAGCAGATAGGTCAGACTGCATGATACTAAGGGCAATATGAATTGGAAAATGTACCGAACAAAATACAGACTAGAGAAACATCAGAAGAGAGCTGATCCCACCTGAGATAAAACTTGTTATTTCTCAGAGGTATAGATGCAGATTCCTCACCAGTATCACAGAAAGAAATCAAGGATACAAAAGGAAATCATAGTAAGAGCTACATTAAAATGCAGTTCCCTTTTCAGCTGGAGGTGCACCTTGGAGCACATACACTCCTTTGTGCTTTAAGGCTTCTCACCTTCCTAAAATTAGCCCTCAGAGTTCTGCTCACCAAAGTTAAATATTCACCTCCAGAGGGGGGTGGCTCTTCAGGTGTTCATCCTCTGTATTCCTGCACCACTTCTATTACAAACCAGTTTGATTTAAGGTAGATGTTTCAACTTAAAACCCTGGATACTCCTTGTGTACATGTTTAAACCTACCAAAAGATGTCATTCTAGTGTTGTGCTGTGGGTAATGCTTCCTGGGACCAAAGAATCAACCTTTGCAAAAGCCATGTGCATCTGCTACATCTGCTTCAAAAAAAACCCTTACGTGCAAACACATCTTAAAAAAAGAAAAAGTCCTTCATGTTTCAGACAATCTCAACTCTTACTGCTGCTGTATGGACCATTTATTTATTTTTTATTAAGCAAATTATTTTTCAGAACATGCAGTAGGGCTTAATGATGTGCATGTGCTGGGAGTGGAGCAACTCATACAAGTTAAAATACACATAAACAAGAGTGAATGAGTGGAGAAGAGAAAGCAAACAGGGAGGGGAAGAGGCTGGTTTTTTTTAGTCTTCTATTTTGGAAACCAATTAAATATTACTGCTAGTTCATCTAATAGCAGAAGCAAACAAACACGCCATCTATACAAGCCTGAACTGGGTAGCATCTTTTTGTTTATGCTCATAAAACTTACAGTGGCCTATTTTCAGTATTTTTAAGGATTTGCCTACAGTAGCCTATAGATTTTACTCAACTGAAACTAGTAGAAGTTCAATAGCCAGTGACAGATGCCTGCCCTTCCATGGCTGAAGAAAGTCAAAGCCACTCCACCCTGACTGCTTTGAGTTCATTTCCCCTCTTATATACAAGTACAGATGAGAATCACAAATTTCTGGGATACTTGTGAAGAATGAAAATAAGTCCTTGAAGATATAAACTAAGAGCCTATGCAAGCCCAAACCCTTGTTCTTCCAGGCTGCTGTAGGCTTTGGGATATAATTAGTTCAAGGTTTGATGAGGTCTGCTAAACAATAATGTTCTGCAACATAAAGCTCTGCTTAGGCAACCACCCAATAATTCATTTTTGCTTTCTGGGCAGAATTTGTTCTCTACATTAAACACTTGAACAAGATTGGGAATGTCTTCATCAGGTGTAAGGTAGGTGCATTTCTAAGAAAAGTCCCATGAGAGTTAAGACAGAGAATCACAGAATGGTTTGGGTTGGAAGGGACCTTAAAGACCATCCATTCCAACTCCTCTGCCAAGGATCTAGCCTTTAACTAGACCAGGTTGTTCTAAGCCCCATCCTTGTCTTGAACACCTTCAGGCATTGGGCAGACACAGCCTCTCTGGGCAACCTGTGCCAGTGCCTCAACACCCTCACAATAAAGGATTCATTCCTTACACCTAACTAAACCTGCCCTCTTCCAGCTTAAGGCCATTTGCCCTTGTTCTATCACTATAAGCTCCATGAAAAGTTCATCAGATATTTCATCATGACTTTTAAATGTCTGTTTTCTGTTGACCACCATCTGCACATCTCATTTTGACCTCGGATGTTAAGTAATAACAAAGGCTTCTAATTTATAATTTTTCTGGGTCTAAACTAACCTCAGTTATGGCAACTATTGCAACTTACTGCTACACTCTTGTTGTGCTCCTCAGCAACTTTTTTGGGGCATTAAGATCTGTGCTCTGTCTTAAAGGGACTCTAGTTGAAGAGGGCTTTTTTCTCTCTGTATCACTGTAAGCTGGACAGTAACATGAGAGCGAGCCTCAACAATTAGATTATAGTTTTGGAGCATGGATTGATGCACTTTTTCACATGAAGTTGAACCTGGAGTGGCTGACTGCTCAGTATTAATGGTGTGGATTATTAATGCCTTGCCTTGCTGATTACACACATTTGCAATGAAGCACACTTCTTTCTGTGTGGCAGGAAACATTTATCGGTATTATTTTTTTTAAAAGCACTATGGTATTTGATTACACCCAAATGCTTATGTATTTGTGACATGTCAACAACTGAATTAGAATAGTACCAGGCTTTTAAAATTCAGGACACGTAGGACCATCTGTTTTCTTGTCAACAACCTCAGTCTCTTTCTCCCCATTTTAAACACTTACTGCTCCAAATTTACAAAGTTGTTACTCAATTCCCTTCTTCCTTTGCCCTCCAAAAAACTTCAAAGACAGCAATGAAGGCTTCAAATTTTTTTCTTTTACTTCATAATTACTGACATAACTATTTCAGCAAATTTTGTAGCCAGGCTGGAAGATATTTGCAAGTTCTTATGAGGTTTGCAAGGTCTTACCTAGTTTATGGCAAACTCTGTCCTGGAGTTGAGATAGAGGGCATGGGAAAGGTGTTCTCCAAGCATTTGTTTTGAAATGCAGCCATTTCTGCATGCTAAAATCAACCAGTTATTGCAAGAAGTAATTTACAGTCCAGAGTTTTTCAAGACTGGCACCCACAAGTGTACACACACATAAGCTCAGGCCTGGTCCCAGCCGAGCTCCACAAAGTGCAGGGAATCATTTTCATGGGCCCAAAAGCCCAGAGAGAAGGAGACCAAGAGCACCTGCCTGACATGGCTGCTTTACCTAAATAGCATCCTTTAAAAGGGAATGGAAGATCAACAGTCCTGCTCGTTTTAAGGGTGCAGCCAATTTGTTTAGCCAGTTTTGGTTAGATCTCAAATAGACCATTTAAGGAAGCTGTGGCATTCAATTTTCTGACTTAAAACAAAAAATCCTATCAAGCTCAGCCAGGCTCTCCGCTTCTACAAATCTGAATATAAGAGAAGATCATTGTCCAAAGTGTGATGCAATTGTGATTTCAACAAGTTAAGCATCATTATAGCAAAATCCCCCTCAGCTGATTCCTTTTTTAAAACCATTTCTTCATTTTTTTGACACCACATCTGGCATATAGAATACAGATGATCGTTTGTTTATATATCTGTCTAAATGCCTTTTCCAAACACAGCCAGATGGAGCCTTTCAAAATCAAATTAATTTCAGATTAATTCACTCTGGACCCACTCCAGTTTCATGACTCTTTGCTTTGAGGCACCATCTAAATTGATTTAGAGTCACGAACTTAAGAGAGCTCAAGTCCTTAGGTACAGAAAAAAAGAGATCCTTCTTGCATACTGAAAGAGTCAGCATATCAAAAGAGTCCACGATCCTAAGTTTAGGCTCCTAAAATAACCTCCACCAAATCAACATGAGAATGCCTTAGCCTACATAGTGCCAAATTCATATATAAAAATCTTCGTATTTCATTCCAGAAAAATCACTTTAGAATTTACATCTTCAATGCCTCCCTTGCTGAGTCCAATAAAATTTATTGCTCTAATTAGAAAGCAAAATAAAAAAAAGCGTTGCTCTAAACCTTGCAATAAGCAGTAGTCATGGAAAGATAGGAGACAGGTAATAAAAATCTCCACTGCAAGGGGTTTATCTAAGGAACTATAAACAAATGTAGCCTGCAAACACTGTGGGCTTGCATACTGTCAATCCTCTGTGGATGCCTTTATTATCTCACTTGTTTCAATTGCAATTTGGGTTTCCATGGAGATGTAACAGTCAACTCTGGAAAATTATAAGATAAATGTCAGGCAGTGATAACGGTGTTAATGAAGCTTCATTGACAAGCAGAACTATGCTTCAAATAATAGGCATATTTCTATTAGCATATGTATAACCTGTCCAGAAAAAGAGAGAAAAAAATCCCAACAACAGGGAAAGACAATATTAAAAAAATTAAAATGAAATTCAGTATATAGATGATACAAGATGCACAATGAAACATTGCATCCATGTGAAAGGATGAATCCCTAACAAACAGAAGAGATGCGGATTCAAAATTTAATTTCCCGATTCCTCTAGAAATTTTTGCACTCAGCTCCCAGGCTGAAAAGGCACTTTGCTGACACACACAGCCACGTTCCTGCATGGTGTGACTCTTGTTTCCTTGCAGCACGGGGCTGGAAGGATCTGCTTCACCAGGCACTTTGAAGCGGCGGTTTCATAATGCGCAAATACAGCTGCAGCGGGCTGTTAGAAAGATGCCGACCTCAGTGGAAACATGAATAGCGCACACACCAGCATGGCCCCCAGAGCTCTCGGGTGTCGTTCGTGCTCACATCGGGGTGGCTGCTCCACCACATCTTGATACATGATGAGTTTAACGTGATACTGCCGGGGCAACAGCCGTGAGCGCTTCAGATGACAGTACAGTGTGGTCTTGACCTGCTTCTGTGTTAAACCAAGCCTGTAAAAGCTGGAGAAGCTGCCACTCATCTGTGAGGGGCTGTAGCCAACTTTTTTCTTCCCACAGATGGAATGGTTTTGGTGAACTGGAGGTCAAAGCGGTGACAAAGAGGATTTCTGCAGAACAGAGGGAAATGAAGCTCATCCTGCTTTGTTTCAACGAGTCAAGCTCTTCATTTTGGCCAGGGTGGACTTCCACCCTGCCAGGAGAGAGTTTGCCTACGCCTGTACTTGAGGTTTCATTCTGGCAGTTTACCAGAAACACCAGAAATCAGTTCATCAGAAATATGCCTATTATTTGAAGCATAGTTCTACTTGTCAATGAAGCTTCATTGACACTGTTATCACTGCCTGACATTTATCTTGTAATTCTCCAGAAGGCAGGGGTAAGGCAGGAGTGGGGCAATCCTACCCCAGAGAACAACGTGGAAATTTTTGTAGGTGGGTAAAATAGGATTTTCACTGCCTATTCATGAGGCAGTATTGCCTCTGTCTGGACAACCAAGAGGCGCTAGAGGTTGGTTCTATCTCTTGTCATCCCACTATTTGGCTGTGGAAATTTTAGTCCCTTGCCTGCTGTGTAACTCTTTTAGGTAGTGTCAATCCTTGCATCTCCTCCTCTGTCATTGCAAACAACGTTCTGGTATTAGAAGAGTGTTAGAGGAGCTACAAATTAAATGATGAGATGGAAAACCAGAATCAGGCTTGGTTCAGCAGCAGAGGAAGAAGAATTCTTAAACATACAAGCAAATAAAGAAGAAAATCTTTATTCCTCCAAAGGCTTGATATTAAAGCATGTGGGCAGGGAAAATTTCAGGAATTGTGGGGAAAAACTCAAATGTTACTGGGAAGTATAATCTTATGAAGCTGTAGCTCAACAAATGTCTCCATGCAGGACAGGAAACAAGCGGACTTTGCTATTTCAGTGAAAAATATAATTGGGGAGTGGGGTTGGGGGCAGAGTTTTTTTTGCTCTTTTCCCCTCCTCTCCTCAAAACACCTCTGTTCCTCCTACCTTGTCTGAATTCTGTTTGTTTAGTAAAGGCAACCATGAATGTTGTTTGGAAAACACTTCCCAGGTCTCCAGGGAGAAATCATCTTTGTCCAGACTGGTTTTAGGGGGCAGAAAAGGGAGTCAAAAAGTGCCCGAGTCTTTCTGTACAGCAGACCTCAGCTCTGATCAGATTGCTGGACAACAACAACAAAATCAATAGAGGGTTTTTTCCTTAAGCTGTATTACAAGGAAGCTTAAAAAAATTCCAAAAGTTTCCCTTTTTCTGATTATTTTCTAACTGCTCCTCAATATAACAAATGAGAAAAATCTAAGTAGCTCATTAGATTTCTACTAAAATGTCAATAGTTAGAAAGTGATTTTCCCCAGTGAGTTTTCCACACACTTATAGCTCACTCTAGTGCTTTTTAGAGGAGTGGGAAAACCTCTAAAACCTAATATTAGTGGTAGTTGATTCTATGTAGAAGGACAAGTACTCCTGCCAGCTTTGTGGAAGACAGAATAATGAGTAAAACTTGAGGCTGGCTTCAACTTCAGATGGGCAAGACATACATGCTCCTGCCAGGGTCAAATGGTGGGAGAACCAGGTCCCACCAGATATGCAACCATGATTTGTAGATTAAAGAAAAGAAACTGGATGTGAAGGCAGAATACTGAGCAAATTTTTTTTAATGAAAAAAAATCCCCACACATGCCGTGTGGAACACATTGTGTACACTGCAAAACAGGCCAAGTTGTCTTAATTTCTCACTTATTGAAATCTCTAAATTCCATTGCAATGTGTTTTCTAGCATCTACAAAGGATTAATTTTCCTTTGTATCTTGGATTACCAACAGTTTTACTTTTATGTCCAAAGAGAGACCTGCTATACAAAAGGTCAGAAGTAGCACTGGCAGACAAGTAGTCAACAGCAACTCTGAGTTTTTAAAGTAAACCCTCATTATAGCTTAAGATTTTACTTAGTCCCTTATTTTTTCTCTGTTATTGCAAATAAGATATTTTGCTCTGTCGGCTGTGCTGTTCTTTTGAAGCTCACAAGAAAATAAACAACTACACATAATTAGGGAAGGAGCAACTTGCCCTTTAAAGCATCATTCAAACAAACAAAATGAGAAAAACTGGTTTAAATTTTCCTAATAAACATACCCTGAAAAATCCTAACAAAAATACGCCCTAGCACACATACATGCACACACACTCCCCAAGTCATATGGCAGTCATTTATGAGGATGCTTCTGACTTCAAAGATCTTTTAATTGTGAGTTTGAAGGACACTTTGTGCAAATGAAGCATTGGGAAAACAAAAGAGGGGTGCCATTCAGAACTGTTTTGCCAAACAGAAAGGAAAATACAGCTTGAAAAGTTGCCAAACCCCCATGTTTTAAGGTCATCATAAATAATTGCAGTAGGAAAAATTTAAAATTATGAGATAACTTCTAAACTGTATTTTTTGGACATAATCTTATCCTAGTGGATATTTATTTGCTCTGGAGGTTTAATTTAAAAGCAAAAATGAACCCAGGTCTTAGGGACTTGCTGACACTTTTACAGAAGAAATGGGAAAAGAGGAGATGGGGAAAAAACCAGGATTACCACCCACATAATTTTGACCACTCCATAATTTACAAAGACTCTTAACTCCAATACCTTTGTGCACGAGAAAAGGTAGTTGAACAGTTGTGGATGTATTTTTAAGCTCCCTGTGACATGCTCGACCTGTGGAAACTTGGCCAGCTCAGGTTTGGCTGGCTGTCAGCAGCAGTGTGAAACGCAGTGTGATTTATAGAAATCTCTGTCATCACACCACAGGGTTAATGTCTTCCCTTCTTTTTTCTCTTTCCCTCCTGCCCCTGAAAGTGGAAAACTCTTATGATGACAAGTCTTTGGAAAGCTGGAGGATTAGTAACACCATGTGGTTCCCTAAGATCTCTAGCCCTTTTCCAACTGTTTTTCCATATAACTCCTCTCTGTATGGTCATCAGCACCTTCGCTCAACAGATGGAAAAAGGGAAGAACCTGCCCCAGGGCAGGTGGAGGGACCAGGATGCTGGCAGTGGAAGAATACAGACTTGAAGCTCACATGTCTCAGCTCCCTGATACAAGAAACCGAGGGGAATCCAAGCATCAAATATGGGATTTTAATAATATGAGCATTTATTTTAATGATTTGAAGGCTGAACCTGCTGGGCTTGTCACTGTAAGTAAGAGATACGGAGAAAGAAATGATGAAACCTGAATTTTCATTCTGACTGCCACCACTGGAGAGCTGTGGATTTGTGCTCATTCTGGTCTAAGGCAAGGAAGGATATCTGTTCCCTGTGCCTACACAATCACTCAGGATAGGCAGCCACCAGCTGGGCAGCAGGTCAGCTCTGAACACCGAGCTTCACTCCAGCAATTTCAAATTCATTGAGAGGGGTATTACTCACAGATTATTTTAAGGCACATCAGTTTTCTTGCTATAACCATCCTTCAGAGAAGGTGAAATTTAAGAGAAGAACAAAGCTGGGAAGTGTGTCTAATGGTAAAGAGCAGAGAACTATGCAACAAAAAAGCTGTTTCTCAGCCACATTCTTTCATAAGTCTTTTGCCTTTGCTGTGCCTAACTCCTTCACCTTTGAATCATGATCCCATCCCAACAAAGAATTCTGAAACACTCAGAGGAAACCACTACATAAATGCTGAACCATTATGTTATTAAAGAAAAAAAAAAAAACAACTACCCTTTCATGGTATATTTTTTCTTTTAACTTGATGCAATTCTAATTTTTCTTTTAAAGACAGTGTTTGAATATTATGAAATACAGCAGAAGTACTTTCCAAAGCCACTATTTGGATTGCAAGAGCATCTTTGAGGCCCCAAACAATGCTTCCTGATTTCTAAGTAGACATAATTTTATTAGTAAGCCCAGATGCTTTCCTACTATTTTCATAGGTTAGGAAACATGACACACTCACAGACTATTTTAATAGTTAAGAAATAAAGGGGACAAGGGGACACAGCAGGTCTGAGTTCACTAGCCTACAGAGTCAGGAATTTTCAAGTTATTGTTTTCTACCAAGCACCTTCATGAATTAAAGCCCAAGATCTTTAATGCTTCTTTAATTGTCTGTGCTTCCATCTTTCCATAATTGGGCTGAATATCAATACAGTTGGCTGAAACAGTTGCTGCTGTACTAAGAAGGTCAGAGAATCTGGGGGGTTTCCTGGGCAGAACAGGAATGTATTCCCTCAAGTTTTGAGGTAGAAGGGAATGCAAGTCTAATGTGCCAGCTCACGTCTCATTACTCTATATTTTCTAGGCATTTATCCAGTAGATGCCTTGCTATCCTTTCTTATTTAATTCAATGATGCATTCTTCCATAGAGTTGCACTAGGCTGACACATTAATTAAAACTACCTTGAAATATTAGCAGCTACATAGGATTTGATTGGTAGGAGAAAAATAGTTGGGTATGAAAATTAGTATTAGCTTTTACATAAAATAAATTATTATTCAATAAATTTTAATTGCCTGGGGCATTTTTATGAACAACAGGGATTAGTGAATATAATGTATACAATACATTGTATATGTAACAGACAGAATAATCAAGCCTGACAGAGTACTTTTGCTTGTTTCAGAGCACATGCACAGCTCACATGGAGAAGGAACAGATTACAAGGAGCTTCCCCGTAGCCACACGCAGCTGTAAAAGCTCGGAGTCAGCAACGGCAGCGCACTGACAGTTAAATCAAAACTATACATCCTTGAGGAGCCATTTCCTCTAAATCACAGCTTCTGCCTCCTCATCTTATGCGGTCAATGGGCCTGCATTTCTTAAAAATGGCAGCACTGGTGGAGGTAGGAGTGAGGCTTCAGGAGAGCTATTTTTGTGAGCTCTGTTCCACGAGTGCAGCAGAAATGTACACAAAGCTTTACAAATGACCTCATTTTTACCAGGAAAGGACAGCTCAGCTCTGTTCTACATTTTCCTGAAGTGAAAGAAAGGCCCCACAGCCAAACTGTCATGTCTAATCATTGTGTTGCTGGAGAGTGTTTAAAACAAACAACTTTTTTCTTTTTTTCCTCTCTCTTTTAATACAAAGCTGTGGAGCAATTGTTGTGTTTTCAGAGAGTGGGAGCTGCGTTTTTTATCACATAGCCAAGACACCAGAACAACAATTTTTCCCAGTGCAATGAACAAGCTTTATAAGGATAAATTTTCACCTCATTAATGATCTGAGCTGATTATTCCCTTCCCCCACTCTTCCTTTTAGGTCATGGATCAAATGTGACCCACTTTCCTTGAATGCTTTCCCACCATCTATTTTTCCCATTAGAGTAGAAAGCCAGTTGCTAAGGACACATTACAAAGCAGCCATGCAACCACTAAATATCTGCCCCCCAAACACACACACACACACTTTTTTTCTCCCCCGCCTTTATGATATTCCCCCCTCTCATCATCCACTCTCAACAAGATCCCGCTTTACATTCAGGAAAGCCAACAACAGAACTGCTTATAAGGACAGGCTTAGCACAAGAATAGGATTTTCTAATGACTACAGAGACTCCTGGGGCCCTTCATATTTAAAAAAATATAAAGGCAGCAGCCTTGGTTTTTAATTACTCCTAATTCTAAATCTCATGGCCTTAAACACAATAGCTCTTTCAACTCTGAGAAAAAATTACACTAATCAGTAACAGAGTCCCCTGCGCAACCTGCTAGTCCTCTGCTGGCATTGCAATGCTTGCACTGCTATGATTTTTCAAGGTTGACCAATGAGTCAGCAAAGCCAGGACAAACTTAAAAGCATTAAATCATGCAACTGAAATGTTTCTTTCCAATACACCGCTGGATGGATTGCAATTAGCAAGGGGAATCACTACAAGGCAAATATTGTAAGAGGAGAGAGAGAGAGAAAGAGGGAATTAAAGGAGATGGTGTTCATTTTGCAACAAATGAGCCCCAGATGTTAAGGTATTTGTGGTTTAATATAGCCCCTCTCACCAGCCAGGTAAGGAATGTAATTAAAAAGCATTAAAGTTCTGTTGCTGAAGCTCAACAGAAACAAAATGAAAATTTAATTCATCTGCTCTACTTCCCTCTGAGTAGCCAACTAATATTCCTACTTGGTGCAAAGTTCTGTGAAATGGAAGACTTGTGCTGTTCTACAGTGCTTTCCATGAAAATCCTTCTCCTTGGCATTTATAAAAGAAAAGATGTCATTCTAAGTGTCTCATTGAAAAATTAAACAGAAGCATGTAACACTGCAGGTATTTGAATTTGTGGGTTTCAGTTTTCTGTGTCATTTATTACACTTCCTGGAAGGATTGTGCAACACCTTGGTGTTTCTCTAACCAATACCTCATTCCTTTACAAAGAGAGGTGCACTATATGATTAAATGTTTCACATATATAGATTCACATCTAATTACAGCTACACAGTGGAGAAGATTGAGGATTTGGTCAGAACCTGTATTTCTACTTCATACCACCCTCTCTTTTGCCACAGAACATCCACAGCATCCTTTCTCCTAACTCTCATAGAGATGGCAGAAATCATAACTGCAATGGGATTTTCCATTTAGCAGGACGATGAACACGTACATCAGAGCTGAATTGTGCCACTGACACTGTGGAAAGATTAGAGTCACGAGCATCCAAGCAAAATGAACCATAAATACAATTACTGTTGAGCTATCAATGAGCAAACTAAGCATGGATTTCAAGCAGTGGCAGTCTAACAGCCTCCTGAAAAGAAGAATAAAATCCTGTTGATTGCAGGGGTCCCTGAATTCAGAGAAAAATCTCCAGTTTTGGATTGCAGGAATAATAGTCTGAACATTACTCCCAATACCAAGTGAGCTGCCCACAAGAAAGATGACCCTGACACATGGCCGAGGCTTCCAGACACCTCAAAGAGGAAGTCCATCAAGCTCCTTAGATGTGCACTGAAAGCATGGAAAGCGTCCATTCCCTGTAGGGAATTGAAGGGAAAAGCCATCATTTTTCCATCTGGAGCAAGAAACCAAACCTATTTTTCTGGACATTCAAAGAACTTTCTGTAAGTTTGACCAGATTTTCTTCTTTACGCTACCCCGTATTCCTCTACTTTGTATTCACAGGGGTTTTTCATATCACTTCTCTTCTGAATTGTCCTTAACACACCTTTTATTTGCATTTAATGCATTTGTTCATCATTAAACTGATGATTCCACTAAAAATACACCAATAAGTAAGGCAACCATGGCAGCTGGCCCTTATTACTGCATCATTTCTGGGCAGGATTCCGAAATCAGATTAAGTGACAGCAACTTCAAAGCATTTGAACATCAGGTTCCCAGCACCATGTTTTATCATTTCTGCTTGAACACTGCTTGAATTCCCAAGAGCTCCCTTCCAGTCTGAATAACTATTACCCAAAAATAAATATGCTGTAAACTGTTGATCTCTTTTCTCTTGACTATTTTGTCAAATTGCTTTAAAGCACCTGTGATAGTCTCCAGCTGCCACTGCATGTTTCTCCTTTGCTTAACTTCATAAGAAGAAACACACGAGTCATACGCGGGAAAAAGTCATCTTATCCTTGAATCCTTCCAGTAGCCAAGGCAGAACTGTCCTCTGGAGTGAGCTGCTTATCTGTTTACTTGATGAATTCTGAAAGACACTCAGCTTCCATGTCCCCCAGCTGCCAACAGTGGCTGAGCTCCCACCAGAGCTCCTGTGCAAATCAAAGCAAGGACAGCAAGGCATCAATTTTTGCCACTCACTTCTATTCTGGAAGAGATGCTAGGCAGCAGCATTCAGCTGCTCTGTTTTGTTGTTTAGTGCCTTGCATCATCATTCCACTGGTATATACAAGCAGTGACTGCTTTCCAAAGGGAGACAAGGGGAGCCAGGTTACAGCGCAGAGAAGGACACTCATTACTGTAAATTAAAATCCTTAAACAAATCACCAACAGTGAAACAATCTCTGCTTCGATTACACTCTTAGCTAGCACATCCAGGCTTTTCTTGCACTGGCCAGAAATACTGAAGCCATGAGTGATCTAATCTGTAATCATGTTGTTTATTTCAAATTAGAGATAATATAAAAAGCATAACAGTGAGTATATGTATATTCATAGCACCACTGCAGACATCCAAAAGGAACTCTATTTTATCCCTGCTGCTTTGCATTTTAGCCTCATTTCTTCCCCTTTTACAGTCTATGGTAAATACAATATTTGCTTTTAGAGTTCTGACTCTCTGGGGATTATAAAGGAAAAGTACTTAACACAGAGATTATCTTTCTGGTGTTGCACTGCACAAATGAAAATTGTTACATTAATGGCACTATACAGTCATGTTCAAACACCATTAAGTACCTCTCCAGAAAACCAAAGGAAAGGGAATGATGAGCTCCAGCATAGTTCTGCCTTGACTTGCAAGTATATTTGTGTTTCTCCCTCCCTCACCATGCAAATGACTCTCTGGAAAGGAATCTTCAGACTTTCTTTTCCTTTCATTAACACTTTATAGCCCACAATAAGAGTAACAGGAAATATTAATACTTAAGAAGCACAGAGAGCAAATTCTCTGAAGAATACAAGGTCTGTAAAACTGTCACAAAACCTGCCATTGAAATTCTGCCCAAATATGGATTTACACCAGCAGCTCAAATTGAGACCCACTTTCACACCTAAAGATCCCAAGCCTCAGTGTCTGCACTGGGTTCAAAAGCATGTAACAACAAACTGCCTTCAAACACAGCAAGACTCACTACTTTGTTCTGTTGTACATTCCTCTCCCTCCATGGGTTTAAGACTTATTTTTAGTTGCTTTAAATCCGAATGGGTCAGATGTATATCTGCTAATGAGTATTGGTAATTAAGGTTTCAAACCACACAGCAGCAATCCAACACTTTCATGTTGCTGATATCTCTCTATATTTGTGTATATTTTCAGAGCAATGTCTCTGAAAGTCCTATTTGATTTAATTTCATTAAATTCTTCAAGGCTAAAGTTACTTGTCAAAGCTCAAAATATAACTAAGTGTAAATTTCTGTTCTTTTATTCTTTACAAACCTTTGCAACTGTTCTATATATTACACTTAGCACAAAAATTTAGAGATTTATATCCCAAGACTATAAATTCCAGTTATCTATTTTGTATTTTGCCATGCAATACAGTGAAAAACATAAAAGATTATTATTGAGATTATAATTAATATTATTTATGTATTCCAGTGCTTAGAAATACTACAGCAAGAGCATTTACATGAGCTGAAGAAGCTTGATTATAAAGCTTGGCTAAACTTATTGGAAAAGCTGCAATCATAGCGCAGTTACTTCCGAGAAAACATTTTAGGAAAACTCAGCATATTTCTTTCTCCCCTCATAATTCCCTTCATAATATCTGTCTAGCTTTATCAAGTGCTTTGAAAGAGCATCTGAGAAAACTGGGAGTTTTACAGGTGCAAAATATGTCAAGGAATGTAAAAAGAAATGCTCTCCTTTCCCACAGATTTCAATTTCAGTTGTTCACAAGAATTGGCCAGGTCTCTGTGAGGTCTGCTCAAACATAATTTCATTTGTATGTGTCTGCTACCCCCTGCACAGTGTAGGAAATAAAGAAGAAATGAAAGAAAGCCTCAGCATGTTCCTGAAATTAATTTTCATGATAGGAGCAATTGAGTCCATCTACTAAGGTACTTATAATTACATTACATTGCTACTTGGAAGAAAAATGGCTGGCTATATTCTAAGAAAATATTAACCCCATCAGCCCAATCACAAATCACTACATTTAATGTATTCTTCCTTTTATTAACACCCACAAGGTGCCCATTAGAGGCACCATTGCTGCTGTCCTAAATCATTTCTAATTATCAGACGAGCAAAAACACGACGGAAATGTTATTTCACATCTTCCAATGAAAGGCTCTTTGCTTCCAAAAGACATGTCAGCACTGGATGATTTACTCCATGATTTTGTTTACTGCCTTCAACTCTCATTAGTGTTAAAAGACCTAAGATTGTTTTCCTGACTGCTGAGATTTCCTAGGAGAGAACCACACAAATACTGAACTCTGTGGGCCAGGGAAGATAAAAGGTGAAAGGCAGGGTGCCACCTCCCATGGCTTTGCTGTTTTGGGTTGTTTTGTCACAGTTCTGGCTTTCTAGGGAATGAAGAAGGAAAAGGGCAGGAGCTGTGCCACGGTTTCCCATGCCTTATTCTACTCCTGCCTTGCCATCTTGCCCCTCTCCTGCATCAGGTTTGGTTCAGACTCAAGGATTTTCATCCTGCCATCCCAAAACAAAATAAGCAGGAATTTTAAACACATAAAGTGCCTGAACTCATTCTTTTATTCCTGGTAGGTGTCTCATTGAGGTTTTTGTGTTCTTCTAAAGAGTGATGGAAATTAATGCTTGACAGATTTTTTAGCAAAATATATTTCGTTACCTAATTTTAACTCTAAGGTTTTGACTAAGCTTTCAAAAAACACTAGGAGCATTTTTCAGGTGTAAAACTTTCTAGCTGAAGGAAACAACTATTTCCTAAATCATCAGTCACTGCAAGATTTATACATGTTTAATCCCATTCAGACACACATTAATACCCTCTCAAACTAAAACAAAGAAGCAAAGTATGACAACAACATATTATTAACAAGAGGGAATTGAAAGAGTTAATCTGGTGTTTTGCTCCTGGAATTTTTGTGTGTGATTGCATGACAAGTCCCTGAGCATCCTGAACTCATTGGATCTGCTTTGATTTAGGGTTTGGAGCAGATGACCCCAGAGTTCCCAACTTACATTACTCAATGGTCTAGATATCAGCACCCTGCAGAAAAATTCCTGGAGAAGGAGGAGATAATTTAGGAAATAAACTGTGCTTCCTTGGAGGAAAAAAAAAATTTTTTTAAATCAGACTTGATATAAATTTTTCTTTGTAATATTATTGATTCCCTGGCAGTGCCATTATGCATAAGTGAAACCTGACTCTCCCACACAGAAAAGGAGGTGCAGACATTGGTCCCTCCAGCTTCCAAAATGCTTCAAACTTCCAACTCTTTGCACTTCAGCTCTGTGCTTGCTGCTTGCTCCGTACACACATATTGCAATATGTGATCAGGAAGCCTGTGATACCCATTCATTCAATCATGGGAAGCAAGAGCTGGAATTTCTGGGGATAGCACTAATTTTCTCAGGCATTGGATGAATCATAATCCTTCAATAGCTAGAAGAGTTATGATTCTATCTATCCATATCACGGATGTTACATACACCTTCTATTTAGAAGCTCTGTACATGATTCATTACCATGACACAGATAGATAAGAGAATCTATGGCTTTATTATCCAGGAATTGTACTGTGGAATGATATTTTACTAGAGGAAATGCAAACATCATTCTGCTAAACCTTCTCTGTGCCATTCTGCAATGTTGTTATTAACATTCACATACAACAATAAAAACTTATGGGTATTCACAAGCAGTTGTTATATCATTTATAAGACAATGATAAAGCTGAACACTATAATCGTAATTTGTCAAAATAGAAAAAAGGGTTCAAATAGAAACTAAAATCAATTATTTAAACCATGATGAGGTACCAGAAAAAAGAACTGGTTTTCCATTAAAATTATGCAACTGGTGTGCATGGATACTCTGAAATCAAAAAGCCAAACACTAAAGCCAAGACCCTTGATCTGTATCTCCTCAGCATATGTTGGAGTGAATGATTAAAAGCTTCTATTTGATGTGACTCAATACAAACAAATTATATGAAAAAATACTGTAGTGTTTCCCACTGTCACTGCCCTCATATTGGTGGGTCAAAAAAGGAAGCAAGCAAGATTCCCCCAAGCATCTCATTTTGGTTGCAAACTATAAACAACTTGCACAACCTTCTTTTAGCTTTCAGCCACTTGTCAATACTTTGCCAGAAATGGTAAATGATTTCTAGGCTGAAATCATCCATCGAAGACAGCAAGCAACAAGCTATGAAATTTAGTAACTCTCTTTCACCTCTCTTTCTCCAGGGCTGGCCTTGAGCAGGAAAAAAAGCATTTTACTAGAGAATCAGCTCTTCTGAAGCCTGTGTACTACATGCAATTCAAGGGCCAGACCACGCCTCAGTCCAGGAACCACAGTAAAGGAATTCATTCCCTGGCCTTATCTTCTATTTGAGCAGCTTGGGAACCAGAAAAATCATCATACTGTCTGTATTTCTTCTGTACACAAACAGAAAGGACACCTCTTATGTATGTGTAAACAAAAGAAGGGTCTATAAATCGTGTTTTCTAAATATAATTTTGTAATCTATTTCCACTCAGAATACATAAGTGAAAAGATATACCTCATTTTTCAAAAATGAAAGGCAGTGATAACTTATTTGTATATAATCTGTTGCTTACATTTCAAAAACATTGGGAACATTATATCCAAATAAATATTTATCACTGTAGTAGCCCTTCCTCTTGTTGTTGGTTAGACAGTAAACCCAAACCATACCTTAGAAAGATCTTAACTACAAACAAGCACCTCCGCAGTTCACTATGCATGGAAGCAAGTCAAGCAAAAACTACATCAAGTGTCTCCCATCTGAACAAAAATCTGGTGCAATTCACTTCAAACATTGAAACATTCAAACGCTTCTCTCTTGGCTTCTGAAACACCACTTTGCTGCTCTCTTCCTGGTCCCCAGTTGCCTCTTTGCCAAATGTAACACATATTTATAAGAGGTTAAAATAGAAACAAAACACTACCAACAACCAACCGAACAACCCAACACTGCATAAGGGGGAGGGCAAACAGTGGAGCCAGACATAGCAGCTTGCTTTTACTGTCTCACTGCTCTTGGGAAAATGCAATAGTGGCTTCTGAATATTAATTGAATAAGGAGCCGTGCAAATTCCAGCTGTTGCCCGTGCACTGGGGTCTGGAAGACGGGTGTTTTCTCAGCCCCTGGTTTCGTTCCTGGACTCCCAGAAACTCTGCACATATGTAGCCCTGCAAGTTGCACAATTTAATTCTGTCATCCATCTGTGAAACTCAGACTCCAGTGGCATATCAGCATTGTGGAAGCTGTAATTGGGATGAGAACCATATTTGGGGAGGCTCTCCCCTACCAGCTGTGGGTATATATGGCAATAAAGGGACCAGGTTGTTACAGAAGATCATATCATGCAATCCCCACTTTTGGGGGAATGTGTTTGAACAAGCTGAAAGGCCCTTGGGGAAAGTTTGCTGGACAAAAATTGCCTCCCCTGATTTTCATGGGTTTGCTACTCACACTCAGGGAGCTCCAACACAAGTCATCACCTTAGATGGCTGTTCTGTAGTGCCAGTGATGTCCAACGCACAGGACCACGTCAAAGGACAGGGACACCACAACAGGGGACCACTTACACCCAGACTCAGCTTGCAGCCATCAAACCTGAGGGAGCACAAATCTGTAAGAAGTGCTCACCACCTGCTTTATGGAAAGAAGGGGAAAGAAAAAGACAAAAGGGGTCCTTTTAGGTGTCCCATGGCAAGTCCTTGCATTGCTGACCAGTTTGAACTTTAAAGGACATGTGGAAGTACCAGTAAGTGAAATCAGGAAGGTCTTTAAAAAGATTTTAAATGGCTGGGGTCTTTATCATGTCACATTTTCTGGGTACTAGTACAATTTAATTTGATTTTAAACTGTACTGTTTGATGAAATGTCCTGTTCTCTAGTTCAGTGAAGTCAAGATACAATAAATGGATTTTTAATGGATGAAAGTTCAATTTCTCTGGCAGCAGAGGCACATGAGGAAAAGAGACACAATGTACAAATGATGCACTCTGTGCTGACTTCCGACCCCAACCACTTCATGACAGGTATAAAAATGAAATACTGGGGATGAGAGCAGAGGGAATAAAAAGGAGAGAGCTTTAAATGGCAGCAATGCTAATAGCCAAACAGCACAAAAATTGTTTAGAAACAGAGGTTGATTTTTGGTTATAAAAGCAGTACACCTGAAAAAGATCTAGGAGTGTTATTTTTCTTTTCTTAATCTTCTTTTTATATGTTAGCTATTATTTCTGTTCAGTGTTTGGCTTTCTGCTTCAGAGTGTGTGGCTTAGTAAAGTCAAGTAAGGTGTTTGGAAGGGGGAGAAATGTAATGATATTATTAATCTCTGTATTATGTGCTAGAATCCTT